>NW_020956962.1:99614-105334 GCF_003031625.1 Empidonax traillii
TCTGCTGGGAGGAAAGGGGAGAGAGCTGGGATTGTTCAGCCTGGAGAGGAGAAGGCCCCAGGGAAACCTTATACCCTGACCATTCAGCTAAGTATTTCCTTTTGACAGTATCTTTACTTGCAGTGGAGGTTATCTGTGTTCCCTTTCCTTTAAATACCTGATCCCATAAAAGAGGTAATGTAATAGCTGGTACTTCACACAACACCACTCAATCTCCAATCACCTTATAAAGGTAAGGAAATGCTGCAGAGAAACCTAAGTGTTATTTCTAAATGATGTATGAACAGGGCAATGTTTAAGGTGCCACCTATAGAAGATACTTGATCAACAGCATCAGTAATCCCTCCTGTAACTTTATAGGGCACCAAATCTAATACATTTTGCCTGACAGACATGAAAACCCAACCAAAAGGTCTTAAATTAAGAAAATGAAAATTGTATTTAGTGCCTGTAAAGTATCCTCAGTGTAGCATTTTATTCAAAAATTTAAAGCAGGGGCTTGCCCAGTGCTGCCACACATGCATGGTTCCAGCTGGCCTTGGTGCAGGAAACTGGCCTTGCCAAAGCAAAGGTTTTAGGACTAATTAAGAATATAAATATCTCCCAGTATGTTTTTCTGAGCTTAGCAAAGGAATGCATCACCTGTCCCAAATATCGTAAGAAATTAGCTGTGATGGGTTACTCTCCAAATTCTGTTGTGCCAGTTATGCAGAGCTGAGTCACTGGATCTATTTCAATACAACTAAAACCTGTTTAAAACATATTTTCCACTCCTAGCAATCATCTTCCGTGGAAAAGTATTACTAAAACAAGTACTTAGTGTGGGAAGGGCAGAGGCCTCATTCCTGCATCTCCTGAGTCTGTATCTCTAAATGCAGAGTAATGATGCTCAAATTCTAAAGCCGAATAAAGTTTGCTGTTACAGAGATAAGAGTTCAGCTGAAAATTGCATGAAAGTAGCCAGCAAGCTGAGATAATCCTTCCAGAGATACTTTAAAAATTCCCTTTGCAGGGTGCCAGGCTGAATGGATCTGTGCAGTAAAAGTGGAAAATGCACATCCAGTCTTTTCCAAATCAATTAAGATGCTTAAAAACCTGACTCTTCCACGGGAGAGTTTCTTAAATTCATTCCAGAAGAGAAATTTTAAAACAAAATGGCTTGAATGTCAACCCCCAGCCTTTATTTCAAAGGGTTACCAGCACAGACAAGCCACTTCACAGAAAGAGTAACTTGCTTTGAGTATCCAGATATCCCATTTAAGTAGCATCAAACAACACACAAAAGGACGATGGAATCAGATGATACATTTAAAAGCTGTCCAGAGTGGGTTTTTTTAATGCACTCTTCCCATTTATCAGCTACTTCATCATCTCCATTTGAATGCTCTTCCCCTACCTCCAGATGTAAAAGCAAGGTCTTCCATGGAAGTAGAATTAACAGGGGAAACAATCAAACCCTTAAAGCTTTTGCATTCCCTGCCAAGAGCTGAGACAAGGATAATGTCCAGCTGCAGACAGTCCAACATCCACAAGCTGCTACAAACTGAGAATTAGCTGAAGGCTTTATAAATTCTGCAGAAACTGAGCTGCTCTGAGGCAGGGAGGAAAGAAAGGAGTGCAAGGTGACAGTGACTGTCCAGACCCCACTTGGGGCAGTGGCTGTGATGATGATGATGATGACCGTCCTCCTCTGACCCAGTTCTGCTAATCCTCTTCCCTGTGGATGGAAACTGGGCAGTGAGCCAGGCCTGGCACGTGAGTGAGTGTCTTTGGATGAGCATGGAACAGGGCAGTGAGGAGCTGACACACCTTCTCTGCATGCTGCATGTGGTCTAGGAGAGATGGTGGAGGGATGCAAACATCCCCTGTCCTGCAAACTCCAAACCTCATTCAAAAGAAAAGCACTGCAAAGATATTTCTGGTTTTCCCAATGCCAGAGGTTTTCCTACTGCAGAAACACTGTTCTGCTCTGCAATATTGCACAGCTGGAGATTCTCAAGGTGAAGACAACAAACATGAGCCCTGAGAAGACAGAATTCTGAAGGGCTTTGATCATATGCCTTGTCCTAAACTGAAATCACACACCCCAGCAGTGACACTGCACAGGAGGCACATATTTGTTCCCCCACGTCACAGGGGGTGTTCTAAGTTAGTTGGCTGTGTCATCTCACCTGCCTTGTCATCAGTATCTTCAAACTCCACCATGACTGAGTGGCCAGTGTTGGAGATGCTGAGGGACGTGCATGACTCGTAGGAGATGATCAGTGGCTTCAGGTTTGGGTCGTAAACTGCTCTGGCAGAAACGATGTCAATGGGGGACTGGCGGCTCCCCTGGGCAATAGGGTAGGATTTGTGCCACTCTGAAGGTCCTTCAGAAGGAAAGAAAGGAAAGCATCATTATTTCCCTCCTACCAAACACAAAATGATGATGGGCTTTCACAAGGCTTGAAGTAAAGCTTGCCCAGCAAGGGAGACTTGAATGCTTGGTATCTGAGAAACCCATTTCCATTCTAAGCTGGTGTGTTTTTTTCAGCACAAACAGGCTGCAGCAAGATGGGGACTCAAATATCTCACACCAAACACCCTGAGGAAACCATGGCACATCAACAGACTGCTGTACCTGCAGCTACTTGGGTCACTCATTCACTGCAGACTTTGCAGTTCCATGGCTGAGGTGTCTGAAGGGCTTCCAAGGTGGGTGCAGGTGTAAACAAACACTCTTGCACACACACACACTCCCCCAAGGAGACAGCAGTTAATTCTTCCTGGGGAAGAGAGTGTAAGAGCTCCAGCAATTCAAATGAGATGCAGATGACTCAACCCCTGAGCTACTGACTGTGCAGTTATTTTTAAAATCCTTTTATGACTGCAGTAAATCTTGAAGGCAGCTCTATTCTTCACTCATGCCCATTCTGGTATCTCCCTAACGCTGAGTGAAGGGTACACTGTGTTCATTAACATTTTTTGGACGTCCTGACCTCAACAGAGTGTGGAGAAAGACTAATCCAATAACACAGCTCTGCTGCCAGCGCTGGAAATTCTTATGCCCTTTGAGAAAACAAAAGCTTATCCACATCAAAAAATTTCTTATGCCTTAATTTCTACTTCGGCATGGTAGTGCAAGCAGCAAGTAAATTCTTCTCCTGCTTCTGTTCATGAAGTATTAGCAGTAACAATTTTGCTTCCAGATTCTCAAGAAGCACATTTTTAACTGTAGCATTCTCACACACTTTCACAAGGGGAAGCTTTTTCAGTCAAGCACAGGTATTCAGCCTCCTTGAGTTTACATAACAAAACAGTGATCTATTACACTCTTACTTGGCTTTGGCATTTTCTGCAAAGCTAAGCTTAGAAAATAATATCTTTTCTCAGCCTGCCTGTAAAGCAGATTTAGGAATTAAATGCTGTTAGACAAGCTAGGGCAATATCATTTGGCTCTCAAGCTTCATAAGAGCATATATGGCTTTATTACTACTCCTACCTGCTCATACATAGCATCTACCAGCACTAACCAGCTTCACTTACTATTCAACCTTGCTTTTGGGCTCACAAAAACTAAAGGAGTTGCTGTTAAGAGACTGGCCCCTGGAGGTTATGCAGAAGACTCTTGCTGGGCACTCAGCAGCTGAAATAATTGCTGCCAAAAGAGAGAGAGGGGCTCCTGAAAGTCATGCAAAAGACTGTTTTATTGGACAGCACCAGCCACTCATCCAACCCTCCTCTGAGAAGGAGCAGGCACTGAAAAACACAACTGTGGGAATCTTTCAGCAGCTTCACATTTCCCTCTGACACATCCTTGGGGGTGGGAAGCAAGGGAGGACGACTAAATTAAAAACTGTCAAATCAGAAAGCATGAGTTGTTCTGCAAGAGATCTGTGATACTGATCTGTACAATTTAGTGATGTTCTAGACATATTTAACATATAACTTGTACTATTCACTCCTGTGGAAGCCCAGAGATCACGTTTCAACAGCTGCACAGAAGCAGGAGATCCATTACTGCTCTACTAAATCTTTGTTGCTTACAAGAATTGCTTGTGGAGAGACAGACACAGTTAATCTTCTTCATAACAGCTTTTTGGGAGGGGACCCATCTCTGCAGCCTGAAAAAAAAAAAAAACCACTCGGTCCTGCTTCCCTCAGTTCAGGAATGCTGATTGCAACAGTGAAAGGCAGCAGGCGTAAGCCTGGACACCTTCTGGTGCCACTCTCTGGGTGCTATTGATTATCAATAAAGTAATTAATTACCTGCCGTATATACTGGATGCTTGCAGACCTCCAAATGCAGGCAGCTCTGCAGGGCTCAGGCAACAGCTCTAGAAAGAAAACGAGTGGGGGGAGACAGAGATGCAGCACAGAAATGCCAGAACCTACCGTCATGCTGGCCGTATCCCCAGCTGCGCTGGCCGGTCATGGCAGAGCTGCACCCCCAGCTCGCTGCAGCTCCTCGGGCACGGCACTCCTCTCACCTGCCTTTATAGCGGCTCCCCGTGGGAGAGGGTCAGCCCCTTAAAGATACAGAGCAGCCACGGCAATTCCTGCAGGACAGGGACAGCCTTTCTGCTCCTGCTCCTGCTCCTGCCCTGTCCTGCTCCCTCTGTCTGCCGAGGCAGCACAGAGGGAAAAGAGAAAACTGAGATAACCGAAGTCTCAGGACTTCGAGAGGAAGCTGTCCAGGTGACATACTGTCCTAGGACACCTGCAGACCAAATTCAGGGAAAACCAGCAGTGGTTTCCCATTCTCCTCCAAAGCCATAACTGCTCCGAGCACCAGGCAGGGTGACACGTGCAGGTGACGGTGGGACCTGCCCTGCTCACGTCTGTGCTCTGCCTCTCTGTTCTCAAACACTCCCTCCAGCTGCAGAAAAGGAATGGTGTTTTCACCTCAATCAGTGATTAGATGGGATGGAGAACATTATCATCTCAGGGCAAATTACTTGCGCTATTTTAAACCATGTAAAAATCCCATAAACTAAGGATGAACTTTTATTCATTTTTCTTTGTATCTCTGAAGAAACTTTTTAAATAGACAAAAAGGAAAGTGTGGTTATATCAGGGAACAGAACACAGCAGGCTCCAGAGAAAGGAGGTGATCTGAGAAGCCTCAGTTACCTGGAATGATCCAGTACCTGCACCCTGCTAAACCCATGAAGAGGCTACAGGGAGACACCCAATCTGCAGCTGTAAAATGACATAAGACATCTCTGTGCAAGGGAAATGGCTCCTTGGTAGCAATTTTGTTGCATCCAAGCAAATGCTGCCTGTCAAGGCTACGTTTTATAAACATATTGATTTTCACAAAGACAACAGCACACAAAAATAGGGATTCTTCTATTATGCCATCAAGACCATGGAAGGAAAAAAAATCAATAGGAGTATTTTATACAACTGTTAAGTTGTGGTACTGCCTTGTAAGAATTAATTTCATTCTTCAGGAGGTTTCGGTAAGAGTCAGCTCTAAAACCTCGGAGAGCAGCTGATGCAGGCTAAATCACTCAGTGAGGGATGTAAACTGCTCTGAAGGTCTCCACAGGAGTTCTGTGATGGCTTGCTCAGCTCAGCTTCTCAAGTAATTTCTGTTGAACTGTGGGATGTGCTCGGGTGCCACACACACAGCACAGCCCCAGCTGTGGCCAAACTGTGCACACAGGCCTGGTGGGGACCAAACACGGGGACCAGCACGGCCAGGGGGTCAGAAACACCCCCAGCCTGTCAGGGAG
>NW_020956962.1:107888-110725 GCF_003031625.1 Empidonax traillii
TCATGCTTATGGTTTTGTTCCCCCTTGACAGCGGTGATGAGTGAGCAGAGCAGCAGCCTGGGACAAACCCAGGGCTTCTTCTGAACCTGTCACAGTTGTGATACAGAACTAACAACTAATTTCTTTCCCCATCTCTATATGTGGAATAATTTTCTTTATGATTTAATTTGAGCTCCGTTTATTAAAATTGCTATGTAAGAACTAACCATTACGGTTAGAAAAGCAAGATTGGAATGCTGAATTGAAGCTGGGCATGTTAAGCTTTGCAGGTTTGAGGAGAGTGGATTTTTGAATCTTTAAGGCAAGCTGTCTCTATTATAATACAGGTCTGGAGTCACTGGAAGTTTTTCCACAAGGAGATGTCCCTTGAGCATAAAGCTTTTGCTACATATCAGTGCATCACTGTAGAGGGGCAGAGCTGCAATTTAGGAGATGGAGAGTGAACTGGAAGTTATTTGGTTCCAAGGTGAATGGCTCAGTGGCACTGCAAGTGTATTTACTTAAGTAATTTGGCAATTACATTTGCTGAGCATCATTAATAATGGTGGCATACATTTGAACAAGGGGTCATGTGCCTTCTTTAATGCAGATGAGTGTGTCTGGTGTGTCAGTGCCTATTAACAAAAACAGGGCAGAATTACAATCAGTTTGGGTACAGGCTGCACACTCCAGAGCCTCTGATGTACAGGAGGTAGGAGCAGATGAAATGTTAAAACATTCATCACTCCAGAGCTTGCCTACACCTGAGGTTCTTGAAAGAGTATCTTGTTTATCCAGGCAGCTCATCTGCCTTCTTACATTGCATTAGGGATGCTGGCAGTTCCCAAACAGGAGTGACACTCAGCTGACCTCTGTTCCTCATGGCTGTGTTAAAATACTTCATAACTGATCCAGGAACTGCACAAAACGCTTCACATGGTGAATATAAGCAGAACAGCGTGCTGCCAACACTGAGTACTGAAAGCAGAATGATTCCAGATTTTTTTTTCTATTTTTCAGTAGTTTATTTAAAAAGAGACTGCCTACAGTTGTTGATTGACCAGAGAAATTGCACATTTTATATTCTCATGATTTGCTTTGCAAACACAAAAATGTGATGGCTGTATATTGATATTGTCATGCATCAGTGTGACTTCAGGGACTGAAAGTGGTAATCCATCTCCCACAGCTACAGAGTGAGAGTCGTGAGAGTTCTAAGGGAAAAAACTCTGCTGGGAATCTCTTCCTGGCATCAGGGGGGAAAAGGGTATCTAAAAAAAGGGATTAAGAAGAAAAAGACAAAAAGGACATATGTAAGGTTAACAATCATGCAAGAGAAAAAGTTTGAATCAAATATAGGCCAAGATGGCCAAGCGAATAGAAGGAATTTATCTGGAACATTCTTGGGAAAGTGGGACAGAAAAAGGGGAAGGTGGTACCTGGTTCCCTAGAAGTTTCCCAGCCTTCACTCCCCATTTTTTATTACTTGTCTTTGCCTTTTAAAACTACACAGTTGGCTGCCCTATGCCAGAAACAGGAACTACATTTTGGAACTCAGCCTGAACTACTAATCCTTGTAATTTATGGTTTCAGGTGAAACAGTGTAGCAGAGAGAGCAAGAACAGAACGAGACTGCTTTGGATTTCAGGAAACAGGACGTCCCTGTAACACTGCAACAAGCACTGAAACGGCAGCAGAAGGAAGGATTTACTGGGGCACAGCAAACACAGAGCCTGAGAAAAATGAACTGTGGTGGAGATGCTGGGAAAACAAAAAAGGAAGCACTGCATTGTAGTACATCACCTGCAAGATATAAACCACTCAGGGATAACTGCCCTGCTCTGTACATCTTCCCAGCACAGAGAGAGCAAATTAATTTACTGAAGAGAGGCAGATTAAAAGGATAACACCCTTGTACAGGCTAACAAAACAGCTGGAATGGTGCACACATTGTAGGACCTCTCTTTTGTTGTTGAAACTTAGTGCCAGAAACCTTTGCTGAAATTTTTTAAAGATGTGGGAGTTTTCTCTTTTTTTGTACACTGTCATTCTACAACTAATACTGATCCTATATGGACAGATCTTCATAACAGAAGTACACAGACACAAGAGATTTCAGATGTTCTTCTCTCAATACTAAGCAGGACTAACTGCAATAATGTGCAATATCTCTGGAAAATATATCTAACTGGATTTGCTTTTTGGGCCTCTGTCTCAGTTTGCTTGAAAATGCCTCCATTCCAGAAAGTGGGTTGAGAGATGCAGGGAAATGCCTGTTTGAAACATAAATTGTGATAACGGCAGCATTTTCCAGAAAAAATGGATTTGTTACCCAGTGTGCAAAACAAGCCAATAATTACACATTCAAGAGAGACATTGGTTATTTATTTCAGAGTTGCTCAAGCCTGGATTCCACAAATCAAGCACAGCAACTATCAAAACTTTCTATTATTTATACATTTTAGCAAGCAAAGGCATTAATGTCCATTGGCTACAAGTTACACAGTTCTCTTATTAATTAGTATTTTATCTCCTATTTGTTAATGATTCTTTCACTTCTCATGCTAATTAGTGCCATGCTCTCAGACTACTTTTGAGTCAGGGGGTTCCTTGGGTTGGTGGTCGTGACCTGCCCCTGCTGGAATCACCTTTTACCCAGTTGGAGCTGATTCAGCACAGTCACTGAGTTGTCTTGATTGGTTTCTTCCTTATGTTGGGGGTTCTGCCAAATGTCCTTGTGGCCTGTAAGTTCTGCATTCTTTGTGTGCCCAAATTAGTGGTACATCCTTCTTGCCAACCCTTGTTAACCTCCCCTGAGTCTGAGATCACTGAAACACCTCCAGCCCTAAACCTTAACA
>NW_020956962.1:111037-113118 GCF_003031625.1 Empidonax traillii
TCACTGAGTTGTCTTGATTGGTTTCTTCCTTATGTTGGGGGTTCTGCCAAATGTCCTTGTGGCCTGTAAGTTCTGCATTCTTTGTGTGCCCAAATTAGTGGTACATCCTTCTTGCCAACCCTTGTTAACCTCCCCTGAGTCTGAGATCACTGAAACACCTCCAGCCCTAAACCTTAACAAGGTAATTCTAATAACTCAAGTAATTTCTAACTAATACCTGGGCATCACTTAGAGCTTGCTGGCTGCTCCCTGTTCCACAGATTAAATCTCCCTCCTTGTTGATTAGGCTTGAAAGTATACAGCGATTAAGCATGAAAGAACATCCTTTCCTAAGAAAATTTCATATATTCCACATTTTACACATTTCTGTTAGTAATGCTCAGGTGTCTACATAGGATGTGTTTAGACTCTTGATTATGAGTTTTTTTGAGTAGAATTCTGTAAGGAATGGGGTTCCTGTGAGGGCTGGATTGCTGATGGTTGGGCTTGAAGTGGTTGTTGCGGTTTTTGTAGGCCTTCTGTTGTTTGTTTTTCTCTCCGTAGAGGCTTTGGATAATGGACCCTGAGCAGAGTAGTAACACTGTGCTAAAGAATTCACGGGTTGAGATGTGGAGGAAAGCTGGGTGGGGCAGGTTTAGTCCGACTGTGAGTGTTATTAGGCCCAATTGCCTCGATGTGGAGAAGACAATGTAATTTTTGATACCATTTGCGGGCGTGAGGGCAAAGAGTGTTGGGTCGGTGCCGATGAACGGGCCAGGGCAGGGCTGTGCTGGGGGACACGGGGAGTGCGAGTGAGGGGAAGGCTGCGGGGGGGGCTGTGCCTGCAGGGCTCAGCTCCTCACACTGCGGGCACTGCTCCCAGCCCGGCCTGAGAGATGGAGGGGAGCGCCTTTTTCGAACGTAAACCCCGCGAACGGCCGCATGTTTCGAACACATGCCAAGGGAAAAGGCGGACCCGTTCGACCCGCACCGCCTCCCTCAGCCCGCGCCGCCTCCCTCCCTCAGCCCGCGCCGCCTCCCTCCCTCAGCCCGCGCCGCCTCCCTCCCTCAGCCCGCGCCGCCTCCCTCCCTCAGCCCGCGCCTGCGCGGCGGCAGTGGCGGCCATGGCGGGGCCGGGCCGGGCCGGCACCAAGGAACAGCGCTACGACCGCCAGCTCAGGTACGGCGGGAGAGGGCTGGGAGAGGGGCTGTGCCGGCCCGGCCCTGCCCGCGGGGAGAGGGGCAGGGAGAGGGGCCGCACCGGCCCGGCCCTGCCCGGGGGGAGCGGGCCCGCGGCTCGGGGAGCTCGGCCCGTGGAGTGGAGAGGCCCCCGGTCCCGGGAGGAGCCCGGGGAGGGACCTGGACCGTGTCCCAACTGAGGGCACCCCGTACCGGGCTCCCTGTGAGCAGCACCGTGAGCGCTTGTGCCGGCCCAGGGGAAATAATAGATAAGTATTTATGTATGTGTGTATTTGGCACCCCCACTTTAGAGTCAGAGAGAGAGATACACACATATATTTGTGTATGTGTATCATAGAATCAACCAGGTTGGAAAAGACCTCCGAGATAATTAAGTGCAACCCTTGATCCAAGCCCGTCGTGGTTCCCAGCCCATGGCACTGATGCCACATCCAGGCTGTCCTCAAACACCTCCAGGGACGGGGAGTCCACCCCCTCCCTGGGCAGCCCATTCCAATGGCTGAGCACTCTCTCTGGAAAAAATTTCTTCCCAATATCCAACTTATACCTCCCCTGGCACAGCTTAAAACTGTATATATGTATATGTAGAAATTATATAGAGAATAGAATCAAAGAATATGCTGAGTTGGATCCTGACCCATCAGGATCATCGAGTCCATCTCCTGGCCTTGCACAGACACCCCAGCAATCCCACCCTGTCTCTGAGATTGTCGTCCCAACCCTCCTGCAGCTCTGGCAGCCTTGGGGCTGTGCCCACTGCCCTGGGGAGCCTGTTCAGTGCCAACCACCCTCTGGGGGAAGAACCTTTCCCTGAGATCCCCCCTGAGCCTGCCCTGACACAGCTCCAGCCATTCCCTGGGGGCTGTCCCTGCTCCCCCCAGAGCAGAGCTCAGTCCTGCCCC
>NW_020956962.1:113654-116338 GCF_003031625.1 Empidonax traillii
TCAGTCCTGCCCCTCCTCTGCCCCTGCCCAGGCAGTTGGAACTGCAGGGAGGTCTCCCCTCAGTCTCCTCTGCTCCAGCTGAACACACCAAGTGCCCTCAGTGTCCTCACACGGCTCCAAATCCAGGCCCTTCCCCATCTCCGTGTCCCTCCTTTGGACACTCTCCAATGGCTCAATCTCTCCTTCCATCGTGTCCCCCCAAAGTGCCCCAATGTTGAGGTGAGGCCGCCCCAGGGCAGAGCAGAGCGGGACAATCCCCTCCCTGCTGCCCCCAGCACAGGGATGTCCCTCCTGGCTGCCAGGGCACTGCTGACTCAGGGACAGCTGGCACCACCAGCACCCCCAGGGCCCTTCCCCAGCTCTGCTCTCCAGCCTCTCATTCCCAGTCTGTCCATCCATCCAGGGTTGCCCCATCCCAGGGGCAGGATTGGGAACTTCCCCTTGTGGAACTTCCCTGGTTGGTGATTCCCAGCCCTTGGACCTGTCCAGGTGTCTCTGCAGGCCCTCCCTGCCCTCAGGGACTCCACAGCCCCTCCCAGTGCTGTGTCACCTGCAGGCCTGCTCAGTGTCCCTTCCAGTGCTGAGTGCAGGTCACTGATGGAGATGTTGGAGAGCACAGGGCCCAGGATGGAGCCCTGTGGAACCCCCTGGGGACACTGTCTGATGTCACTCAGTCACTGTCACCCCCAGTGCCTGACCCCTCAGCCAGTTGCTCACCCAGCACAGGGTGTGTTTTGCCCCATGCTCATTTTGGAAAAGTTAAATGTGCTGCAACAGAAAGAGGTGTGTGCATTCATACACACAAAGATGGAGTAAATGAAACCTGAGGGAAATTGGTCTCTTTTCTCGAGGAAAACCTACTGTGCCATCCTTTCTCAAGGATGCTTGTTTTGGCTAAGCAAGGCTGCTTGTTTTTGGTCCTGTTTAGCTGACTTAGTTTAACAAGATTACAGCTTAGAAATTAAGAGACTTCAGGTAGAAGTGTGGAAAAGGAAAAAGAAACAGCTTTTTATTAACAAAAATCCGAATAAACAAAAATTGGTGCCACCAGAAACTTTTAGAAGAAACAAAACAAAGTGCCTCCCTGACTCCCCCCATCCCAGAAGAAACAGATGGGGGAGAGAGGGGGAACTCCAGGGAAGAAAAAGAAAATTCCAACATCTGTTTTTAAACCTGTGACCATCAGCCCCTCAGCAGTGACTGGGCAGTAGCACACCAGCCTCAGCTTAGGATTGTTTCATTCTTTTTTGTTTCTTTGGATTGCCTTTGCAATCTGAAGTTCAGTACCTTCACTGTGTTTTGGTTTCCCTCCCAACACAGGCTGTGGGGTGACCATGGCCAGGAAGCGTTGGAATCTGCCCATGTTTGTGTGATAAACGCAACAGCAACAGGCACTGAAATACTCAAAAACTTAGTGCTGCCAGGTAAGCAGATGTTTCTCCTGGACATTCTTTGGAATGTATCTGAGAACTCCACAATACCTACTTAGTCATAACAATTTTTTTTCCCCAAGGTATTGGTTCCTTTACAATTGTCGATGGCAATCGAGTCTCTGGAGAAGATGTTGGAAATAAGTAGGTTTTTTTACTGGTTTTTGTTACAATTTGAGAAGTCAGAGGGTTTTAAGGGTAGTTCCATCTCTACATTTATTGAGAAATCCTTTAAAATTCTTTTAAAAGCCTGTGTATGTTTCTCCAAGTCTTTATGGGTTTGGAAGTTGGGGACATGCATGGTCATTTTGGTATTAACTGCTAAATTCTTTTAGTTCCTGCTTTTTGGACCTTACAGGTCTATTTGCTTCACATATCAAGTTTATAAAGACAACACTCTACTCAAGATAAAAATATTTCAAATTAACTTGTTTGATGTAATCTTGAGCTATGACAGAGGAAGGCTCGCTTGTGTTTCAGTGGGGCTAAATATATTTTCACTGATTGTGAGGAAAATACAACAGTAGTGGTAAAGAGAAAGGCAGATTTAAGAGGGAAAATGTGGTATGAGAGTCAGCAACATGTTCTGCAGGACAAAATGTGATTTCTGCTGCTTTTTCTTCAGTGTAACAGTTCACATGTAACTCTCTCTTGTCTCCTTTTCAGCTTCTTTCTACAAAAAAGCCATATTGGGCAGGTAAGGAGATAACAAATGGCACTTTAGATGTGTTGAAAGCACAGAAGGGTTGAGTACTCCACTGTAGTATCATGAATAATTCTAAAAACGTATATGTACAGGTTAAAGTCTGTTTATTCTGTGAGAGAGTTCCCCAGGCTTACTTTTTAGTTGCTCAGAAATGAGAAGATAAACTCATCTGGGGCAAAAAAATGAAGAGGATATGATTAAGAAAATCTTTGGAAGGTGTCAGAGCATTGTGGGCGAAGGAACAAAGCTAAGATTAGTGAAGTCAATGGGGGGAAAAGTGTCACAAAAACAGTACAAGAGTGCTGGATAACTCCTGGTAACTAATCAAATTGGAAATTAGGAAATAGCTGTCACATCATTTGTGGGTTTAAAATGATACTGCTAAAAATGCTCTCAAACACTGCCTGCTGTTATGGGATTTACTTTTGCTTCAGATAAGCAAGACTTGGAATGAGGAGCTCTGGTTTCTGATGAGTTTTGATTATGGGGTGTTTTTAGGGGTTGTTGTGTTTGGTATTTGTAGCATGTGGCTACTGATACACTGTATA
>NW_020956963.1:0-2252 GCF_003031625.1 Empidonax traillii
TGCTGCTGACACCCTCAGCTGTCACAGGGACACCGACAGTGCTGCTGACACCCTCAGCTGTCACAGGGACACCGACACTGCTGCTGACACCCTCAGCTGTCAGAGGGACACTGACACTGCTGCTGACACCCTCAGCTGACACAGGGACACTGACAGTGCTGCTGACACCCTCAGCTGTCACAGGGGACACTGACAGTGCTGCTGACACCCTCAGCTGACAGAGGGACACTGACACTGCTGCTGACACCCTCAGCTGTCACAGGGACACCGACAGTGCTGCTGACACCCTCAGCTGTCACAGGGACACCGACAGTGCTGCTGACACCCTCAGCTGTCACAGGGGACACTGACACTCGTGACTCCAGCTCAGACACCCCAAAGCCCCAGTTCAGTTCCCAGCTTGTGTCAGATGAGGTAATCTAAAATCAGGGAATATTTTGAGGGGGGGTAATCTAAAATCAGGGAATATTTTGAGGGGAGGTAATCTAAAACCAGGGAATATTTTGAGGGGAGGTAATCTAAAACCAGGGAATATTTTGAGCAGGAAGGGACCCCCAGCCCCATCCAGCCCAACTCCTGTCCCTGCACAGACCCCCCCAAAGCCCCCGTTCAGTTCCCAGCTCCGAGGAGGTGAACGCAGATTGACCCCACCCCAGAGCCCTGCCCTAGGGACAGAAACCCCCCAAACCAGCCCCAAACCCCCCCAGGTGTTGGTCATTCTCACCTGCCCTGCGCAGCCAGCCCAGCACCTGCTGGCTGGGGGTGCTGCCCAGGCTGGGGGTGCTGCCCAGGCTGGGGGTGCCCAGGCCGGCCGGTGCCGCTGAGTACGTGAAGTACCTCCAGAAGTCAAAGAGGGCGTTGAGGCTGAACAGGGAGGCAAGGGCGAACTCTGCAGAAAAAGCACAGGTTTGAGGCAGGATCTCACCAAAATCACAGTCCTGGGACACAAAGGGACAGTGTGGGGGCTCCCCATCCACAGGGGCACCTCCTGGGGCAGGAACCAGCCAGGGCAGCTCCCTCACCACGCTGGCACTCACCGGCACCTTCGCACCCTTAGCTCGGGGTGCTGACAGTTAACTGAAATATCTCAACAGTTAACTGAAATAGTTCAAGATTTCACTGAAATAGTTCAAGATTTCACTGAAATAGTTCAAGATTTAACTTAGCTATTTAAGACAGCTATGTTAGGATTTAACTTGGACATTTTAAGATTCAATTCAGGTGTTTTAACACTTAACTTAGATACTTTAGGATTTACCTTGGCTTTTTTAAGGTTTAGCCTAGGTACTTTAAGAATTAATTTTTAAATCTCAGGGCTCTGAGATTCCTCCTCCTTCTCATCCTCTTGGATGCATCTCCAAGTCTCCTCCTGGGAAATAAACTGCAGCTGCAGCAAAATGCCCCCCACACCAGTCAAACTCGGCCTCCACAGCCTTAATCCACACCTTAAAACAGATTCCATGCACCAAAGAAAGTCCTTCCACGGTGGGAAAAAGGCTGTTAAATCTCCTCCTCTGCCACTAAAAGGGATGAAACTGCAGCGGTGTCGAGGGAGGGCACAGAACACACCCCGAAGGTTTGGGTTCAATTTAAAACAGGGGAGGGGGAATTAAAAAGAAGTTCCCTTCGAAAGGCCCTCCCGGGGGTGGAAATGAGGAGGGAAAGGCCAAGAATGCCGATGGGATCCGCAGGGACTCACCGATGTACCACAGTGGGAAGCAGCTCAGGTTGTAGTACGTGCTCAGCAGCTTCCCGGTCCTGCAAGGGAGGATGAGAAGTGGGAATTCAGCAGGAATTCCAGCGGGATGGGAGGTCTGGGGTTGGGGATCCCCAGGGACGCACATTTCCGTGTAGATCAGCCCCGCCATGGAGATGTTGAGCAGCCCCCAGGCCAGCACCACCTTCCTGGTCTCAGCCTGCTTCCTCATCCTCACGGCCAGCTCCAGCAGCGACGTGTCCGGGCTCCTGCTGGGGGTCATCTTGGCTGGGAGATGAGAGGAGACACCAAATACAGCGGCTTTTCTTCCCCCAGGGCAGCTCCCCTGCCCCGGGAACAGGAGAGGCCAGTTCAGCCTCGCTCTTCACTATTAACAATAACAACTTTGAGGAGGAAAGGCCTCCCTCAGTTCCACAGGTCTTTTACAGGCAATTCCCACTTCCTTCAGCAGGTAACAAAGGATTTGCTGGGATAGGAAACCCACTGGTTGTATTTTCCCCTCTGTGCCCAGTAAGACTTTGTGTGAAGGAAACAA
>NW_020956963.1:5547-14076 GCF_003031625.1 Empidonax traillii
GTAAAAGGACAATTTCCTCTTTCCTACAGGTGTGACTTTGTATTTCTGTACAAACACAACTTCCCATTTCTGTCCAAGCATACCTTTATATTTCTGTGCAGGGGTAGCTTCTCCTTTATGCTCTGAAATGCTGTAAATGAAAAGGGGTTTGTGAACTCAGCCCCAAATCAGTATATCCTGAGCTATTAACTGCAGTAAAGACGCTGCTGTTGGCCAGGGTGGCTTTGGGTGACACACTTGTCTCAGCTGTGTCAGGGTGGTGACATCCTGACCCATCTCAGGGACATTTCCGTGGGATGTTGTCCTTTTCAGGCGAGAAAAACAGGGAAAGTGGGAAAAAAGGGGAAGCAGCAAAGTGAGAGGAGCTGGCCAGGGGAGCCAGACCTGGGGCATGTTGAGCTGAGGGGGCTGCAGAGCTCCTGCAAGGAGGGAAAAATCCTACAGGGCCAGGGGCAGCAGCTCCCCAAAAGAAACATTATCTGGGATAGTCTCATTTTCCGGGATCTCCAGCATATTTCTTAAGTGTTTTTTCCTCTCTGCTGCAGGTTTGTGCAGATACACTTGGACTACTTAGAGGTTTGGGTTGGATATTGGGAAAATTTCCTCCCTAAAAGGGTGGTGAGGCCTTGGCAGGGGCTGCCCAGGGCAGGGTGGAGTCCCCAGCCCTGCAGGGATTGAAATCCCTGTGGATGTGGCACTTGGGGACAGGGGGTGGTGGTGGTGGCGGCCTTGGCAGCGCTGGGGGGTGATCTCAGAGCTCTTTCCCAGCCCAAATGGTCTCTAATCCAGCAGTTCAGGCAGGCAGACACTCGGGTGGAAGAGGTTCAGGTGACCTTTCAGTGCCTCCCGTGTCCCCAGCGTGTCCCTGACTCACTGCATGACTCCACATCCTCTTGGCACAGCGTGGAGGGATGTCCCAACCCTGCCCACGCTGGAGTGCCCTAATTGGGAGCACTAATTGCCCTGACCAGCCTTGGGTAGGGTGCCCACCCCTAGGCGTGGGAGCCCCATTTGAGCCGAGGTCGCTGGGTTTGGTCCCTGTTGGAGCTGTGGTGAGTCCAGGCTGGATTTGGGCTGCTGGTTGTTTCCATCCTGGCTCTGGAGCTGTGGTGAGTCCAGGTTGGATTTGGGCTGCTGGTTGTTTCCATCCTGGCTCTGGAGCTGTGCTGGGTCCAGGTTGGATTTGGGCTGCTGGTTGTTTCCATCCTGGCTCTGGAGCTGCCCTGGGATGTCTCTGAGGACCTGGACCGGGTCAGTGCCCCAGACCTGCTCTGCTCCACCTCTGTGGGTCCCCTGGGGCTCTACTGCTTGTGGTGGGCTCCCTAATCCTAATCCCGATCCCAATCCCAATCCTATCTGGATCCCGATCTCAATCCTAATCCTTATCCCAATCATAATCCAGATCCCAATCCTAATCCTAATCCCAATCCCACCTGTCCTGTTGAGCTCCCCTGTCCCCCCTGCCTCTGGATGTTTTCAGCCTCTTGGAATCCTGGATTGGTTTGGCTCGGGAGGGACTTCAAAGCCCCTCCCGCTCCAACCCTTCCAGCATCCCAGGCTGCTCCAGCCTGGCCTTGGACACTCCCAGGGATCCAGGGGCAGCCACAGCTTCTCTGGCCAACCTGTGCCAGGGCCTGCCCACCCTCCCAGCCAGCAATCCCTTCCCAATCTCCCACCTGTCCCTGCCCTCTGGCACTGGGAAGCCATTCCCTGTGTCCTGTCCCTCCATCCCTTGTCCCCAGTCCCTCTCCAGCTCTCCTGGAGCCCCTTTAGGCCCTGCAAGGGGCTCTCAGGTCTCCCTGGAGCCTTCCCTTCTCCAGGAAGAACATTCCCAGCTGTCCCAGCCTGGCTGCAGAGCAGAGGGATCCAGCCCTGGGAGCAGCTCCAGAGCCTCCTTTGGATTCACTCCAACTTCCCCCAAACCTGTGGCTCTCTCCAAACCCTGCAGGACCTCCTGGCTCCGGTGGGGGGTCAGAGCTGGAGGCCTCTGGAGCCCCTCAGGGAGGGGCAGGAGTGGGTACAAAGGTTTGGATTTAAATGCAGCTCCTTCAATGCCGAGGGTGGAGGCCCTGGCTAGGGTTGATCGGGAATCCCGGAGCGGGTTGGGATACTTTGGATCCCGACACGTTTGGCAGGATCTCTTGGCAGCCTTTAAATCCATGAGGAATGTCGAGTGAGTGATGAAACAAGCTCTAATTGTGCCCGGGGTTAAATCCCTCCTTCCTGTTTTCACGGAGTGAGTCCAGGGACAGCTGCTGATTCCTCAGGGACTGTTGGAGTCCACAGACTACAGGTGGGATCTGACTCCCACCGGAGCCACTGTAGCTGCAGAAGCAGGAACTCACAGGAAAACCCCATGATGGTTCCTGACCCTCAGGATCAAGTTTGGCTCTTTGATTTGGGCTTGTTTGCCACGAAGTGGGCTGGGTCCCCCCTCCAGGAGCCCAGGGCTCTGCTCCTCGTGTGCCCCCAGGACAGGGTGACCAATTCCCAACAGCCCAGCCAGGCTGGAGCCCTGCCTGGGGCTCCCTCTGTTCCCAAAACACCAGACCTGGCCTTGCACAAGCTCAGAGTGACCCCATGCAGGGCCTGCCAGGCTGTGGGGACATCACGTGGGAGGGGAGATGAGGGGAGGAACAGCAGGGAGCTGCTGGAAAAGGCACTGTCCTTATTAACAGCTTCCTCTGGAATTGTCCCTTGGAATTTCCTTGTTCTCCTGAGGGGGATGGAGCAGCTGAACCACCTCCCTTCCATCCTATATTCCCAGGAATCCCATCTGCAGGTGTGACAGCAGGGTCAGCTCCTGCTTGTTCCTCAGGAACGTTTTTAGTGGGATAAACAACAAGCGGATCCAGTTCCGAGGGAGATTATTCCCAAAGCTCACCCAGGAGACTGCCTTGACTCCCTCCACACGGATAACAACAAGTCCAATATCTGGGTGCCTCCAACAAGCAGTGTTGACTGGGATAAACCCTCTGGGATCTCTGTTGTCCCTGGGACAATCCCCCAGCCCGGAGCCCTGGTGAGGGCTGGGCTGATTCCCCTTTTCCGTGCCCAGCAATCCGTGTGAAAGGACACACATTTCTGGCCTCGGAGCCTCCTGCCCCCCCTGCTTTGGCTGTGTCAGCGGAAAATCCGGCTCTGGAGGTGCCCTGGGCCTGCTGGTGGCCCTGAGGGCGCTGATAAGGGTGGGAAATGGGCACGTGGGGCGATAGCGCGGCCCCGATAAGAGCCGGGCTGGCAATAAAGCCCCGTAACCCCCCTGTCCTCAGGCTGAGCCGAGCCCACAGCGACCATGAGGCTGGTGCTGATCCTCAGTGCCCTCCTGGGGGCCTGCCTGAGCCTGGAGACCTTCGTGGGGTGAGTGTCTCTGGGGTTTGGGGCCGCCCCAGTCCTTGTTTGAGGGGATCTCAGCTTTACCAAACCTGCCCGGGGCACATTCCGGCCCTTTGCTGACCCGTTCTCACGTTCCTTCCATCCCTGGGGTTTGAGGGACCCTCTCTCCCCTTTAATTTGGGTTGAGCTCCCAAATTCCTGCTCACCCAAGGCTTTTCTTGGCTTTTACTGCTCCCCAAGCCCTGAGCTGGCCCTAAAGCTCCCTGCAAAGCTCAAGCTTTACAGATCTAGTCCAGCACAAAGCAGAGCTGAAAACCAGAGCCTGCCTTGGGATCAGAGAGCTCACGACTTCCCCTTGGCTTTCCAAGTTTATTCCTCCTGCTTTTTCCTCATTTCTGCCTTCCTGAGCAGTTCAAATCCTCTTTTCCAACCTTCCTTCCCGCTGTCAGAGCCCCCCAAGCTCAACACAACTTCCTCCTCCTGCCCCAAACCCAACCAGCAAACGCAGGGCTGGTCCTGCTGAGCGGCCAAAACCTCCCCCAGCGTCACCTCCCCTGGTTCTTGGTGCAACTCTGGGGCGGCACCAAGTCAGGAGGGTTAAATTAACCCCCCCTGCAATTAACCCCCCTAATGAACTCCTCCCTGGCCCCGGGGAGGGTTGCTGAAGGCCCTGATTCCTTTGCAGGCACCAAGTTCTCCGCATCAACCCCCAAAATGAGGAGCAGCTCGGGCAGCTGCAGATCCTGGAGTCGCTGGAGCATCTCGAGGTACAGCTGGGGGGGTTGGGAACGTTCCAGGCTCCTCTCTGGGAAAGGGCTCAGGGCGTGAATTTGGGTCTCATCTGGAGGGTTTCCATCCCGCTGCCGGAAATATTTGTACTGTCTTATTATAATAGAAATGTAGAAATACATCAATATAAATAAGTAAACATAAAACACATAAAACATAAAATATACATGTAAACTCTAAAAATATGAATATAAAATAGATCAATATAACTATAAAGTACAGCATTAAATATCCCAGTATAAATATCTCAACATAAAATATATAAATATAAAATATAAAATACATACCTATAAATATAAAATATATCAATATAAATGTATACATATAAATATATAATTATAAAATCTATAAATCTATAAATATAAAATATATAAGCATAAAATATAAAAATATAATTTACTGTCCTAACACCCTATATTTGATGTCCCAGTTCTAGAACCAGCTCGGTGTCCGGGAGTGCCTGAATTCCTATTTTTTTTTTCCCCTTCTGGATTTACAATCAGATTTGAATTATTCTTGCTCTTCATCTTGGTCCTAAACCCCCTGTTTTTCCAGTGGGACTGGTGGGGTTTTTGTGCTTCTCTCCCAGTGCTGTGGAGGGAATGGTTTGGTTGGTTTGTACCCGCTGAGACACAAACCCACCCTGGGATTCAGGAGAAACCAGCGCTCCCAAGGCTGTTTGCAGCTCACACCTCTCTCCTTCCCCTTCCCAGCTGGATTTCTGGATAAACCCCTCCACCCCCGCCCTCCCCGTGGACGTGAGAATTCCTGCCAGCAATGTCCAGTCGGTCAAAGCCTTCCTGGAATCCCAGGGGATCAGCTATTCCATCCTGATCGAGGACCTGCAGGTAGGAGACGATGGGGAGCCTCTCCACCTCCTGGGGGCAAGCAGGGGTTCCCAGCTGGGCCTCCTTCCCAGCGGGGGCTCTTCCATGCTCTGTTTGCCAGGAGGCTGTTTTTGCGGGATGTGGGTTCATTCCTCACAGACAATCCCTGGATCTCTGCGGGATCCCTGAGGAGGTGACACCTCCTTGGGCGGTGACATCGATAAACTCGGGGGGTTCTGCTCTGAGACACCCCCTGAGGAATTCCACCTGCTGTCCCGGCCACAGATGCTTGGGAAGCACTCCTGGAGTTCCTCAGGAGTCAGTAAAACGTGCCAGGGGTAGTGACGGATAAAAGTCACCCACGGGGGCACAATTCCAAGATTTTCCCGTGAGGGATGATCCCAACGTGGCACCTGAGCCAGCGAGGCCAGAGCAGGCCCTGGAGCTGCTCCCAGGGCTGGATCCCTCTGCTCTGGAGCCAGGCTGGGACAGCTGGGGGGGTTCACCTGGAGAAGAGAAGGATCCAGGGAGACCTGAGAGCCCCTTGCAGGGCCTAAAGGGGCTCCAGGAGAGCTGGAGAGGGACTGGGGACAAGGGATGGAGGGACAGGACACAGGGAATGGCTTCCCAGTGCCAGAGGGCAGGGACAGATGGGAGATTGGGAAGGAATTGCTGGCTGGGAGGGTGGGGAGGGCCTGGATTGGATTTCCCAGAGAAGCTGTGGCTGCCCCTGGATCCCTGGAAGTGTCCAAGGCCAGGCTGGAGCAGCCTGGGATGCTGGAAGGTGTTGGGGTTGGATGATCCTTCATTTCTCTTCCCACCCAAGCCATTCCAGGATTCTCTGGGTAACTCAGCACAAACACTGCCTTTTCAAATCCATTTTGCAACCAGAGCAGACTTCTCTCACCCTTGGAATGTCCTGTTTTAGGATGTTCTGGACAAGGAAAAGCAGGACATGGCCGAGAGCGCCCAGAGGGAGCGAGGCACCAACTTTGACTTCGGCTCCTACCACACCCTGGACGATGTGAGTCCCTCAGGGCAGGGGGGTTCTGTCTTTTTTCCTGGCCTTTCCTCATGCTATCTTCCATCAAAATTCCAGTGGTAGGATCTAGATGTCTTTCCAGCTTCTCTTGGCACATGGTTTTGGTTTTATCTGAAAGGATTTAGTGGCCAGAACAATCAGCCCTGGCAGAGCAAGTGCTAGGCAAACTTTTCCATGAGCTCTTGTGTCTAAACCCCTTCCCTCTGAGCCTCCAAAGAGGCAGGGAAATAAAGGAATCTTGAAACAGGAGATAAAGGAATCTTGAAACAGGAGATAAAGGAATCTTGAAACAGGAGATAAAGGACTCCTTGCCCAGAGAAGCTGTGGCTGCCCCATCCCTGGAAGTGTTCGAGGCCAGGCTTGGAGCAACCTGGGATCGGTGTGAACCAGATGGTTTTTAAGGTCCTTTCCAGGCCAGACAAGTCCATGATTCCATGAAAAGTGTTCCAAGTGTCCTCATGGCTCCTCATTGCAGATTTATGCGGAGCTGGACCACCTTGCCTCCGAGCACAGCTTCGTGGAGAAGATCCAGATCGGGGAGTCCTACGAGAAGCGTCCCCTCTACGCCCTGAAGGTACACCAAGAGTGCCAGGGCTCGTCCCAGCGTGGGGCAGCCGTGGCAGAGCCCAGCCCAGAGCCCCCAGCCTGCCTGGGATGGTTCTGGCTGACAGGTGAGCTGAATCTTCCCCTTCCATCCCCAGTTCAGCACCGGCGGCTCCGCCCGCCCGGCCATCTGGCTCGACGCCGGCATCCACTCCCGCGAGTGGGTCACCCAGGCCAGCGCCCTCTGGATCGCCAACCAGGTTCCTGCAGCTTTGCCTCGCCCTGCCAGTGTCTCAGAGCGTTCCAGGGATCCCACAGCTCCGTGCTGAGCCTCCTCCCCTCACCAAACCCACTCCCGGAGGGTGTGGTGGCTGCCCAGCCCCGGGACTGGAACACGCAGGGGCCTGTTGGAAGAGCTCAGTTTAGGGACACTAAGGGCAGCAGTTCAGGGAGGCAAAGTGGAACAGTTCCTGTGAAGTTGTTGACAAAAAGAGGGCTGATAATTCCACAAATAACCAGGGCCCTGGAGATTATTTTGCTGCTTCGCTCTTAGAGAAATGCTGTGTGGTTGGTCCCCTCCCACAGCAATGCCCCAACCTCCATCTCTGTGTAAATTTAAACCATTTCAAGCATTTAAACCCTGCTGGAGATGCCTAAAGCACCCCAGGAGTACAGCCCAGTGGAGTATTCCCAGCCTGGCTGCTCCATCTCAGTCCCAGTGCAGGGCCCTGGTCGGTTCTCTGGGACAAGGGAGTGGGGAATTTTGTTGCCTTCCTCCATCAACCTCCAAATCAGACAGGTTAACTGGCCATCAGATAACTGATACTCTTGTTCCCCTGCCCCAAAATCCAGCTGGGAGGGCATTTGGGGCAGGAATGCCCTGATGACCGGGCTGTGCTGTCGTCTCTGCCCAGATTGCCTCTGGCTACGGAACAGACTCCTTCGTCACCTCCCTGCTGGACAAGATGGACCTTTTCCTGCTGCCAGTGGCCAACCCTGATGGCTTTGTGTACACCCACACCTCGGTGAGTGAGAGGGCTGTGGGATGGGCTGATCCAGGGGCTGCCCTGCTCTTCCAAGGAAATAACAAACACTGGGAAAGGGGCTCTGGGAGTGCTGTGAGAAGGAACTGCAAGGAGCAGTTTTAAATCACTCACCTTAAATACACCACCATAGCCTTCCACTTTCACCATGAGCCCATTGGGAATAGGGCTGGGATCCCTCCCTGGGGGATGGCAGCTCTCTCTGGGAGCAGCTGGCACACAAACAGCCGGGGGTACTCACTTTTGGAAGCTGTTCCTCCCTTCCAGAACCGCATGTGGAGGAAGACGCGCTCCAAGAACCCGGGCAGCGTGTGCTACGGGGTGGATCCCAACAGGAACTGGGACGCAGGCTTTGGAGGTAGGAATGAGGAGCCTCTGGGTCCTGGATCCAGCAGGAATAACGGCAGGGACTCAGGGAGAGCAGGTGCTCCCTCAGGATGGAGCTGTTCCCCACACAGATGATTGATTGCCCAAGAGCACGGGGGGAAGGTGGGACCCATGGAATCACGGAATGACTGACTGCTTTGGCAAGGAGGGACCTGAGACACCCTTTAGTTCAAGGCAGGGACACGTCCCACTGGGCCAGGCTGCTCTGACCCCATCCAAGCACCGGACACCTCCAGGGATGTCCCTTCTCACCGGGCTGTCCCCTCCCTGCCCCGCCAGGTCCCGGGGCCAGCAACAAGCCCTGCTCCGACTCCTACCACGGCCCCAGCGCCAACTCCGAGGTGGAGGTCAGATCTGTCGCTGACTTCATCAAGAACCACGGCAACTTCAAGGCCTTCCTGACCCTCCACAGCTACTCCCAGCTCCTGATGTATCCCTACGGGTACAAGTGCACCAGGCCCGACGACTACGCCGAGCTGGTGAGACACAAACCCTGCCCTGGCCGCTCCTTCCCGGGCTCTCCACACCCCAGGCCCTTCCCTAACAACAGCAGCGTGGACCT
>NW_020956963.1:15874-22188 GCF_003031625.1 Empidonax traillii
GCCCCTGGACAACCATCCCTGTCCCTGGAGAACCATCCCTGTCCCTGGAGAACAATCCCTGTCCCTGGACAACAATCCCTGTCCCTGGACAACAATCCCTGTCCCTGGACAACAGTCCCTGTCCCTCCCACAATCTCTGTCCCAGGACAACAATCCCTGTCCAACAATCCCTGTCCCCCACAATCCCTATCCCAGCACACCAATCTCTGTCCCCACAATCCCTGTCCAACAATCCCTGTCCAACAATCCCTGTCCCAGCACCCCAATCCCTGTCCCAGCACCCCAATCCCTGTCCCAGCACACCAATCCCTGTCCCAGCACCCCAGTCCCTATCTCAGCACCCCAATCCCAACCAAACGCCCCCACAGTGTGACCTCCCCCCCAACACCATCTCTGATCATCCCCCCAAACCTCCCCCCTTCCCCCTCCCAAACACAGAAGGCAGGACCCCCGAGCTCCCGGATTCCCGAGCTCATCCCTGCATTCCCTGCCTTCCAGACCAGGCCAGCGGGGGCAGCATCGACTGGGCCTACGACCAGGGCATCAAATACTCCTTCGCCTTCGAGCTGCGCGACACGGGGCGTTACGGGTTCCTCCTGCCCGCCAACCAGATCGTCCCCGCCGCCACCGAGACCTGGATGGGCCTCAAGAAGATCATGGAGCACGTCCTGAAGAAGCAGAACTGAGAGCCGGCAGTCAGCAGAGCGCTCCTCCCTCGGCCGGGACGGTGCAGATGAATAAACCCCCACGCCCCGTGCATCCCCCCCGTGCCGTGTCTGGGCTCGTTCGTTCCCTGAGCGTGGGCCCTTCCTGCCCACGCGTCCAGTGCCACCCCCCTGCCGTGGGCAGGGACACCTCCCGCCAGCACAGCCTGGCCTGGGACACTTCCAGGGACCGGGAGAGTCGGGAGGGGCGGGCAGGGATGGACCCGGGCTCGGAAAAGCAGGGAAAGAGAGTCCATTAAAACCCATGGATAACGGGGATTTGGACGGGCTCAGCGGGATTTGCCCTCGTCAGGAAACAGGAGAACAATGAAAAAAGAGGAGAAACAGGGAAATGAGGGAAGCAGGAAATTCCCTGATGGCTGAAGGCAGTCATGGAATCATGGAATGGTTTGGGGGGGAAGGGACCTTAAAGCCCACCCAGTGCCACCCCCTGCCATGGGCAGGGACACCTTCCACCGGCCCAGGATGCTCCAACCTGGCCTGGGACACTTCCAGGGATCCAGGGGCAGCCACAGCTTCTCTGGGAAATCCAGTCCAGCCCCTCCCCACCCTCCCAGCCAGCAATTCCTTCCCAATCTCCCATCTGTCCCTGCTCTCTGGCACTGGGAAGCCATTCCCTGTGTCCTGTCCCTCCATCCCTTGTCCCCAGTCCCTCTCCAGCTCTCCTGGAGCCCCTTCAGGCCCTGGAAAGGGCTGTAGGATTTCCCTGGATCCTTCTCTTCCCCAACCTGCAGAGGCAGGTGCAGAGGGGCTGCTGGGAGCCCCCTAATCCAGGCTGTCAGGTGATTAGAGGAATTTAATTGCCTTTAACGAGCTTCAGGACACTCCACCGACCGCTGCCATCAGGGGGATCTCCTTCCTTACTGTCCCATTACGTTTATCCCGCCCCTTTTCCCCCTCCCACCTCTGCCCAGGGGACGCGGTGAGGATGGAGAGGGGAGAGCACCTCTGTCCCTCCTTCCCTGCCTCAAGCACCGCCAGTCCCGCTCCCTCGGGATCCCCCCGCTCCCTTCTCCTGTTGTCCCCCCGCTAATTAATTTCTGTGGGATTAAGAGCAGAGAGCTCAGGAGAATCAGGGATTAGCCGGTGCTGCTGCGCTCACCGTCAGGTCTGACGGGTTTATCTCGGCAGTCTTGTGACCCCGCAGCAGCTGCGGAGTTACTCACCCCTCGGTGAGCAGGGCAGGACAGCAAACAGCCCTCGGTGAGCAGGGCAGGACAGCAAACACCTCCCGAGGGCGGCAGGACAGCAAACACCCGCTGCCTTTGGGTCACACTCCCTGCGCTAGTGCAGATTCACCTGATGTGCCACACAAAAAATCAGTTCAGATTCAGGTTAATTCACATTCCTTAGTTCAGTTCAGTTCAGACTCACCTGATGTGCCACCTCAACAACCCCGGGATCATCCAAGGCCCCTCAAGGAGGGATTTGTTCTGCTTCCAGGACTGACTGTGCTCCATCCAGGAGGGTGCATTTCCACCTCCTGTGTTCCCTTCCCATCCCAACAACCCCCTGATCCCCACAAAGACTTCCCTGCTCCCCCCCCGGTCCATCCCAGCACCACCAGCACCTTCCCGAAGCCACAACACCCCCCGGGCCGCGGCACCTTCCCCAAAACGGGGAGAAATCCCGGGTTTAAGAGGGGGGAAACCCGGCCTGGAGATGCCTGCCCTGAAAAGGCGCCGTGGGAGCAGGAGCCGGGCTGGGAATGCGGCCCGGGAAGAAGGAACATCCCGGCCGGGCCAGGTGGGAGCTCGGCAGATAAAGGGCCCACAAAGGCGCTGCTGTGCCGGGAACAAAGAGCCGCTGTGAGCCCAAAACAAAGACCGCCTGTGGCTGCCACCGCCCGCACCCCCCGCGCCGAGAAAAGACCAAAATCGCTCCTTTCCCACCCAAAACAGAGCCCCTGGCTCTCAGGTGAACGTCCCTGTGCTGCACCGGGCTCCGGGACATCCAATGGGATGGGCACGATCCCTCCTCCTCAGGGGGCCCCATCCTGGGATGGGATGGGATGGGATGGATGAACAGCGCCAGGAGTGAAGGGTGTAAACTGAATAATAACAAATCGATTAATAAATTCAATGATAAATCGAATGATAAATTGATTAATATTTTGAATAATAGATCGAATAATAATTTGAATAACATTTTGAGTAAAGAACTGAATAATACATTGGATGATAAATTGAACAATAAATGGATTAATAAATTGAATGATATATTGAATAATAATTTGAACAACATTTCGAATGATAAATCGAACAATAAATTGAATAATAAATAGAATAATAAATCGAATAATCATATAAATGATAATTTGAATAATAAATTGAATAACTTATTTGAATGTTATATCTATTTTTAGTTCCATAGATATATGATTATTGTATGTATATCATCCTATCTATCTGTATAACCATATCTCTATATATACCTGCCTGCTTTCCCGCTGGTGAATTTCTAATTACACAGAAATCATAATTAGAACCGGCTCGTTAAGAGGGACGTGGAATGAAGAAAGCCCCCCGGGAGGGAATGTGTGGGACACAGACACTCGTGGAGGCCCAGGCTGTCCCTGCTGGTGGATTTTGGGGGGCTGTGCCCCCCCCCATCCCCTCCTGCCGTGGGTTGGGGGCTCCCGAGCCCGCGGGGGCTGCGGGCCGGGCCGAGGAGCCGAGGAGGGCCCTTGTGAGAGGCGGCCCCGCTCGCTGTTGACTCTGCCAAGCCAAGCGGACATTTGGGCTCCCGGAGCCGCTCCTGGAGCCGCTCCCAGCCCCGTTCCCAACCCCGCTCCTGGAGCCGCTCCTGGAGCCGCTCCCAGCCCCGTTCCCAACCCCGCTCCTGGAGCCGCTCCTGGAGCCGCTCCACGGCCTCGGCACGAGCTCCCGGAGGGGCTTCTCCCGGCCTGGAGGGTCTGTCCATCCCGGGGGGCTCGGGGTGTCCTCACCCCCACCATGAGGGTCCTCCTGGTGCTCGCAGCCCTCGTGGGAGCCGCGGGCGCCGAGCGGCGATTCCGGGGGTGAGTCCTTCCCACGGCACGGGGGATTCATCGGCTCGGGGCTGCTTCCCAACCCGGACAAGGCGTGCTGTCCCCCAGGGATGGAGGGAGGTTGGAAATTAGGGAATGCCGGAGCCCGGGAGCGTCACCCCAGGCTTTGCTGGGGCAGAATCCCGGGAGATGAAGGGATAAGGGGTCTGTCCCAGACAGTGGGGGCTGGATGGCTGTGGAGGGATTGTCGGGTTGGATTCCCAGCCAAGGATTGTTGGGAATAACAGCCAGGGGTTGTTGGGAATAACAGCCAGGGGTTGTTGGGAATAACAGACAAGGATTGTTGGAACAACAAAGATTGCTGGGAATAACAGCCAAAGACTGCTGGGAATAACAGACAAGGATTGTTGGGAATAACAGACAAGGATTGTTGGGAATAACAGACAAGGATTGTTGGGAATAACAGACAAGGATTGTTGGGAATAACAGACAAGGATTGTTGGGAATAACAGACAAGGATTGTTGGGAATAACAGACAAAGCATTTCGGGAATAACAGCCAAGGATTGCTGGGAATAAGAGCCAAGGATGGTTGGGAATTACAGGCCGTGGGAAAGAACAAGCTGTGGCTGGAGAAGGGGCCGTGGGGAGGTCAGGCAGGACTTTTCCAGGACAAACATTCCTGTTGCAGTTCCTGCAGATAAGTAAGAGCCCAGCACAGGTGCAGGAGTGAGGCCAGGAGAGGGCATGGAATGTAGGGACCCTCAGAGCCTCCAACCCATTCCCATTTCCCTAAACTTTCCTTCCTTCCTCCCTCCATCCCTTCCTGTCCTTTCCATCCTTCTTTCCTTCCTTTTCTTCCTCTTTTCCATCCTTCCTTCCTTCCTCTTTTCCATCCTTTCCTTCTTTTTATTCCTTCTTTCCCTCCTTTCCTTCCCTTTAGTCCTTCTTTCCTTCCTCTTTTCCATCCTTTCCTTCTTTTTATTCCTTCTTTCCCTCCTTTCCTTCCTTTTACTCCTTTCCTTCTTCTTTCCTTCCTTCTTCCCCCCTTTCCTTCCTTCTTTCCTCCCTTCTTTTCCTTCTCCCTTCCCTTTCCCCCCAGCCCTTTCTCCAACCCACAACTCCCAGGCCAAGCGTGTCATTTCCTAACAAAACTCTGGAATTTCTGGTGGATCCTCTGACTTCTGTCATCCCTTTCCATCCCGAGCATTTACAGACCCCGGGTCCTCCCTCCCCCTCAGGGGTGGGAATATCCCCCTTTTTGGACAGGAGGCCGTGGTTTGAAGGGGTCCATGGACTGGAAAAATTGGGAATGCAAGGCCTGCCTGACTCCTGCAGGCAGGGAATGGGCCAGTGGGAATTGTTGTCCGTGGGTAAACTGATAAAGGGGGGGTGGAGAGAAGGAAGAGACGAAAGGGGGAAGGTGGAACAGCTCCATGGGGGATTTTGGGAGCAGCTTTAAAAGGAAAAGTGACTGGATCCCTGCAGGATTTCAGGATCAGTGAAACAAGGAGAGGGAATTCAGGCTTTGAGAGAAAGGAAAAGGATAATCAGGAACAGGACAAGAGCTTGGAGGCTCAGGAGCGATCCCAGATGGGAGAACCTGGAGGAGAGAATTCCTTCCCTTCCAAGGGCTGTACTTACCCCAGGAGAGCCCAGCCAGGCTGGAGTGGGAGCTGTTGGGACACAAATCCATGGATACAGACAGCACATCCATATTAGCCGTTCCCTGACATTTTGGGAGCTGCTCAGACAGGCTGAAACCCCCTCGGGCTCTCCAGCACTGCCTCTTTTCCCGTGGCTGCTCCAAACCTGCACTTTTTGCTCTCCTCCCAACACCTGCTGCACTTCCCAACCCTCCGAGCCCCCGGGGATGTTCCAGAGGCTCCTCCCAGCCCGAGCCCCCATCCCTGCCCTCCCTCTGCCCCCTGCAGGGACCAGGTCCTGCGGATCACGGCCCGGGATGAGGAGCAGCTGGCCCTGCTGAAGGTGCTGGGAGAGCAGGACGAGCTCCAGGTGAGCCAGGATGGGGCTCCCAAACATCCCCCTGTCAGAGAGCCCGGGGACATCCAGGGCTCCCAAACATCCCCCTGTCAGAGAGCCAGGGGACATCCAGGGCTCCCAAAGATCCCCCTGTCAGAGAGCCCAGAGATATCCAGGGCTCCCAAACATCCCCCTGTCAGAGAACACAGAGACATCCAGGGCTCCCAAACATCCCCCTGTCAGAGAGCCCAGAGACATCCAGGGCTCCCAAACATCCCCCTGTCAGAGAACACAGAGACATCCAGGGCTCTCTCCTGTTTTGGGTCTGCATCATTTATACCTCTGTAAATGGGATGTTCATCTCGGGGCTCCTTCAGCTCCAGCTCACCTCGAGTGGGGACATCCCCAAAAATCATCGTCCGAAGGGGCTTCTGTGGCCCGGAAACCACCTGGGCTGAGACATGTTTGAGTAGAGGATGCACTGAGTGAGGCCAACCCATCCATGTCCCTGCCTGTGTCCCAAAGCCTCTCTAGATCCCTCCTGGGAGGCTCCTTGGGGTTCTGGGGGGCTCAGAGTCTGAGCACCAGCACGGGGTGGGGCTGAGCTCCCTCCTGCAG
>NW_020956963.1:22600-24716 GCF_003031625.1 Empidonax traillii
CGGAAACCACCTGGGCTGAGACATGTTTGAGTAGAGGATGCACTGAGTGAGGCCAACCCATCCATGTCCCTGCCTGTGTCCCAAAGCCTCTCTAGATCCCTCCTGGGAGGCTCCTTGGGGTTCTGGGGGGCTCAGAGTCTGAGCACCAGCACGGGGTGGGGCTGAGCTCCCTCCTGCAGCTCCACTTCTGCTGCCCAGGTGGATTTCTGGCGTCACCCCTCCCTCCCCCACCACCCCACCGACCTGAGGGTGCCCTTCCCCAGCCTGCAGGCAGTCAAAGGCTTCCTGGAGTCCCACAGCTTCTCCTACAGCGTCATGATTGAGGACGTGCAGGTAACAGGAGCGGGAGCAGCTCCGTCCCCGAGCAGGGCCAGACCCTCGGGAACCACGGGGAGCCGGAATTAGAACCCAACCCCCACCTCCCTCCAGCCTCTGGTGTTGGGGTTTCTCTGCCTCCCAAGCAGGAGTTACTGGATGAGGAGAGGGAAGCCATGGTAAGGACCAGGAGGGTCAAGAGAAGCTCCAGGACGTTTGATTTCGGCTCTTACCACACCCTGGACGAGGTGCTTTTCCCTGGAGAGGGTCTGCTGTGCCTGGCTGGGGTCACACCCCACCTGTGCCGTGGCTGCATCCGTGTGGGGATGCTCCTGGTGGCAGGGGAGACACCCCTGGGGCAGGTCTGGGGCTGGAAGATGTTTCCAACCTCATTTTTGGAGGCTGGGATGGTGTTGGGGGATCTCAGAGCTTTCCCAGGGAAGCACTGGGGTTTTTTCCAGGGAAGCTCTCAGTCTTCTCCAGGGAAGCCCCAGGATTCCAGGGAAGCCCCAGGTGTCCTCCAGGGCAGCCCTGCACGTTCCTCTGGTGCTGGAGGCCCTCCAACCCCAGAGGCAGCCCAGGGTGAGCCTCCTGAGCCGGCAGCTCCTCCTTCCAGATCTACTCCTGGATGGACACGCTGGTGGAGGATCATCCTGGGCTCGTCAGCAAGATCCAGATCGGCCAGAGCTACGAGGGCAGAGCCCTCTTCGTGCTCAAGGTGGGTTCTGGGGCCCCCCATATCCTGCAGGAGGAGAGGACATGGCCTCAGGCTGTGCCAGTGCCAGGGGAGGCTCAGGTTGGCCCTGAGGAGGAATTTGTTGCTGGCAAGGGTGGTGGGGCCTTGGCAGGGGCTGCCCAGGGAGGTTTGGAGTGCCCAGGCCTGGAGGTGTCCCAGGCAGGCCTGGCCGTGGCACTCAGTGCTCTGGGCTGGGGGACAAGGTGGGGATGGGGCACAGGGGGGATCCATGGGCTGGGAGGGCTTTTCCAGCCTCAGGGATTCCCTGATTCCCACAGTTCAGCACCGGGGGCTCTGCCCGGCCGGCCGCCTGGGTGGACACCGGCATCCACGCCCGGGAGTGGGTCACCCAGGCCACCGGCGTCTGGACGGCCAACAAGGTGAGCTGGGGGTCCCCACCCCTTCCTCTGCACCCCCTCCCCGGTGTTGCTCCAGCTCCTCCCTCATCCCATTCCCGCTCCCCTGCAGATCGCCGAGGCCTACGGGCAGGACCCCTCGCTCACGGCCATCCTGGACACCATGGACATCTTCCTGGAGATCGTGGCCAACCCCGACGGCTTCGCCTACACCCACAGCGCTGTGAGTGCCCTGACACCGTGGGGGCCCACCTGGGTCTTGGCTCCGTGGGCTTGGGTGGGGAGGGACATTCCCCCTGCTCCCCACAGGGACAGTGAACCTCCTCCCAGCCCTGGTGGTGCTCGGGCTGCGGGTCCTGGTGCCCCCCATCCCCAGAGGGTGGGACTCCCTCCCTGTGCCCTGGTGCCCCCCATCCCCAGAGGGTGGGACTCCCTCCCTGTGCCCTGGTGCCCCCCATCCCCAGAGGGTGGGACTCCCTCCCTGTGCCCTGGTGCCCCCCATCCCCAGAGGGTGGGACTCCCCTCCCTGTGTCCCCAGAACCGCCTGTGGCGCAAGACCAGGTCCCTCAACGCCGGGTCCCCCTGCGTGGGCGTCGACCCCAACAGGAACTGGGCCGTGGGGTTTGGAGGTGAGAGCGGCCCCACGCCGGGAATCTGCCATCCCTGGGATCATCCTGGCATTCCCGAGGGACAGGGACCCTCACCTGGG
>NW_020956963.1:25449-32535 GCF_003031625.1 Empidonax traillii
GTCCCCAGAACCGCCTGTGGCGCAAGACCAGGTCCCTCAACGCCGGGTCCCCCTGCGTGGGCGTCGACCCCAACAGGAACTGGGCCGTGGGGTTTGGAGGTGAGAGCGGCCCCACGCCGGGAATCTGCCATCCCTGGGATCATCCTGGCATTCCCGAGGGACAGGGACCCTCACCTGGGCTCCTGCAGGTGCCGGCTCCAGCGGCGATCCCTGCTCCGACACCTTCCACGGCCCCTTCCCGCACTCCGAGAGGGAGGTCAAGGCCATCGTGGACTTCATCCGTGGCCACGGGAACGTCAGGTCCGTCATCTCCATCCACAGCTACTCCCAGATGCTGCTTTTCCCCTACGGATACACCACGGTGCCCTCGCCCGACCACCAGGAGTTGGTGAGGTGGCCCCAAAACGTCGCGAGACGTCCCAGGGTCTTGTTCCCAACTGGTTCTGGGCTCTTGATCCCATCCCGAGGTCCCGGTCCACCAGATCCCACCACTTTTGGGCTCCAGATCCTGCTGTCCCAAGGTTTTTGATCCACCAGATCCCATGAAGTTTAGACTCCTGATCCCACTGGCCCAAAGTCTTGTTCCACCACATCCCACCAATCTTAATCCTGCAATCCCAAAGTCCTGGTCCACCACATCCCACCAATCTCAATCCTGCAATCCCAAAGTCCTGGTCCACCACATCCCACCAATCTCAATCCTGCAATCCCAAAGTCCTGGTCCACCACATCCCACCACTTTTGGGGCTCCCGATCCTGCTGTCCCAAGGTTTTTTCTCCACCACATCCCACCAATCCCAACCCTGCTGTCCCAAGGTTCTGGTCCATCAGATCCCCCCCTCTCGGGCTCTCTTCCCAAGGTTTTTGCCCCCCCAGCTCACTCCCAATCTGGGCTCTCCTTGCAGAACGAGCTGGCCAAGAAGGCCGCGAGCGCCTTGGCCGCCGTGTACGGCACCAAATACACCTTCGGCAGCATCGCCAGCACCATCTGTGAGTGTCCTCCCTCTCTCCCTCCCTCCTCCCTCCCCATGGCCGGGACGGACGTTTCCCCCAGGAAGGCGATCCCAGCGCTCTCCTCTCCCCGCAGACCCGGCCGGAGGCACCACTGTGGACTGGGCCTACGAGCTGGGGGTGAAATATTCCTTCAGCCTGGAGCTGCGGGACACGGGGCAGCACGGCTTCCTCCTGCCCTCCAGCCAAATCCTGCCCACGGCCACTGAGACCTGGCCTGCCCTGCTGGCCATCCTGGGACACGGCCTGGAGCGGCCCCGCTGAGCCGCCCCTCACCCAGTGAACCTCCTGGGCACTCCTGGCTCCCTCACCCAGTGAACCCCCTGGGCACTCCTGGCTCCCTCACCCAGTGAACCTCCTGGGCACTCCTGGCTCCTTCCCCCAATAAACCCCCTGGGCACTCCTGGCTCCTTCACCCAATAAACCCCCTGGGCACTCCTGGCCCCCTCCCCAATTATCTCCCTGGGCACTCCTGGCTCCGTTTGTCTGTGGAAGGGGGGCCCGGGTGGGGATCCCCACTCGTGGGTTGGCCCCCCCAGCCCCCACCATTGGGCCCTGCAGGGCGGGGCAGGAGCAGGACGAGCACTTTTGGGGCCTCCAAAGCCAGAGCTGGGGGGGTTTGAGCAGCCTTGCCCCGTCGGCCCTTCCCTCCCCGGGGGCCTCTCTGTGCACGTGGCAGGGGAAATCAGCACCTGCTCCCACCTCTGCTAGGCTGGGCTTTGGGGCAGATCCCCAGGCCAGGCTTTAAACCAGATTCTTTAAACCAGATTCCCAGGCCAAGCCTTAGGCCAGGTTCCTAGTCCATGCTTTAAGCCAGGTCCCTAGTCCAAGCTTTAGGCCATGTTCCTAGTCCAAGCTTTAAACCCAATTCCCAGGCCAAGCTCTAGGCCATGTTCCTAGTCCAAGCTCTAGGCCATGTTCCCAGGCCAAGCTCTAGGCCATGTTCCCAGACCGAGCTCTAGGCCATGTTCCCAGACCGAGCTCTAGGTCATGTTCCCAGGCCAAGCTCTAGGTCATGTTCCCAGGCCAAGCTCTAGGTCATGTTCCCAGGCCAAGCTCTAGGCCATGTTCCCAGGCCAAGCTCTAGGCCATGTTCCCCCAGCACAGCCCTGGTTTCGGGTCCATCTCCCAGCTCCGTCCATGTGTAAATGGCATCTCCCCCTTTCCCAACCCCACCTCTCCTTTCCATCCGCACTGGGCCGGAGGGATTGGTGGGGTTTGGCCCCTCCTGTCCCCCCGGCCGGTGCCTCCCCCGCAGCCCGGCAGGTTCCTGGAACAGGTTTTTCCAGGCCCGGCAAGGCCGTGGATGGAGGGAGGGCACGGCCTGACCTTGGCGGTGCCAGGCCGGGCCTTCCCACGGCGCTGGGAAAAGGGGCAGGTGGCACCAGGGGATTTAAGGGGCGCGGGGGCGGCCGCAGGACACGAGCCCGGCTGTCCCCGCCGACCATGAGGGTCCCCGCGCTCTTGGCCGCCCTGGTGGCCGTGGCCACCTGCACCGAGACCTTCGTGGGGTACGGGGGCTGCGCCGCGGGGCCGGCGGCACCGGCTGGGCCGGGGGGAGCTGCCTCTGCCCCCGGGGGGGCTCAGGGCAGCTCCCCGGGCTGGGGGGACGGGCGGGGTGGGAACTGGGCTGGAGCGAGGCGGGTGGAGCTGGTCCCAAACCCCCCGACCCCACAGGCAGCAGGTGCTGCGCGTGGTCCCCACCAGCCCCGAGGAGCTGCAGAGCCTGCAGGAGCTGCAGGGACTGGAGCACCTGAAGGTACCGGCGCCTTTGGGGGGGGGGGTTGGGGCTGGATTTGGGGCTGGGGTTGGGCTTTGGGGTTAGATTTTGGGCTTGGATCTGGGGGTTAGATTTGGGGGGTAGATTTAGGGTAGGAGTTGGAACTGGATTTTGGGGGGTGGATTTGGGGGGTGGATTTGGGGTAGGAGTTGGAACTGGATTTTGGGGGGTGGATTAGGGGTTGGGTTTTGGGCTTGGATTCAGGGTGGGATTTTGCACCTGGATTCAGGATGGGATTTGGGCCAGCCCCAGGATGGGGCTGGATTTGGGATGGTGGGAACCAACCTGGACAGAAGCTGCTGCTGGTGGATGGAGGGGGTGCAGCCTGAAGCAGGACCTCGATTTCTCCCCTTTCTCACCTGAATTTGTCCCTGTCCAGCTGGATTTCTGGCTGGCCCCCCGTGGCCTGGGCTCTCCCGTGGATATCCGGGTGCCGTTCCCGAGCCTGCAGCCTGTCAAAGCCCACCTGGAGGCCGCCGGGGTGTCCTACTCCATCATGATCCAGGATGTGCAGGTCAGTGGAGCCCGAGTGCAGCTGGGGGGGACTCAGGGTCTCATCCTGCTGGGAATTCGGGCCCATCGTGCCCCATGTGCCCCAGGAACTGCTGGATGAGGAGCAGAGGGAGATGATCCGGAGTAGCCGCTGGCTGCCGCTCTCCACCAGCACCTTTAACTACGAGGCCTACCACACCCTGGATGAGGTGAGAGGCACGAGAGTCGGGGAATTTCGGGGGGAAAAAGCAGAGTCCTGGAATTGCTGGAGACCCCTCCCCTCCCCCCCTGTTCCCAGATTTACGCCTTCATGGACATGCTGGTGGCCGAGAACCCCAACCTGGTGAGCAAACTGGAGATCGGCCGCTCCACCGAGAACCGGCCCCTCTACGTGCTCAAGGTGAGGGTTGGGGGCTGGGGGTGAGCGGGCAGGGGCAGCGGGGTCAGGGATGAAGGACAAAGCCAATCCCCCCCCTCTGCTGTCCCAGTTCAGCACAGGGGGCTCGAACCGCCCGGCCGTGTGGATCGACACCGGGATCCACTCCCGTGAGTGGGTGACTCAGGCCAGCGGCGTCTGGTTTGCCAAGAAGGTTTGGACACTTCCCGTGCCCGTCCTCTGTCTCCAAAGGTCCTGCAGCCACTGTGGGACCCAAGGGGTGACCACAGGGAGCCCCAGGGAGCCCCAAACCTCCTGTCCTTTGTAGATCGTCGAGGACCACGCAAATAACGAAGGGGTGGCCTCCATCCTGGACACCATGGACATCTTCCTGGAGATCGTCACCAACCCCGATGGCTTTGCCTACACCCACAGCACGGTACGGCCCCAATGCCCCCTCCCGGGTCCCTACAGGGTGGGAAGGGCAGCAGGGCTGGGAGCTGCTCCTCCCTGGGAGGTCAGAGCCTCCCTGTCCCATTCCCATGGGATGGGGATGGCACTCCATGGCCCTGCACAGCAGCTGAGGTGGCTCTGCCCTCCCAGAACCGCCTGTGGCGCAAGACCAGGTCCAAGCACTCGGGCTCCATCTGCGTCGGCGTCGACCCCAACCGCAACTGGGACGCAGGCTTTGGAGGTCAGAGCCTTCCCCTTCCCCCTCCAGGGCATTCCCACTTTCCAGGGGGAGGCTCCGAGGCCATTCCTGGCTCACAGATCCCCAGGGATGAGGTGGGATCTGCTCTGTGTGCCAGATCTGAGCCCATTCCTGGCTCACAGATCCCCGGGGATGAGGTGGGATCTGCTCTGTGTGCCAGATCCAAGGCCATTCCTGGCTCACAGATCCCCGGGGATGAGGTGGGATCTGCTCTGTGTGCCAGATCCGAGCCCATTCCTGGCTCACAGATCCCCGGGGATGAGGTGGGATCTGCTCTGTGTGCTGCCAGATCCAAGGCCTGGGGGCCCCACCAGGGTCTGGTGGGCAGCAGAGTGGGGACCACAAGGGGAAGTCTCCATGCAGATCTCCAGGAGGAGCCTCAGGAACGTTCCTCACCGGCCATGAGAAGCTCGGGGGGTGGAAAGGGAAAAGACCCTTTCTCCCTTGGGAGTCTTTGAGCCACCCAAGCCCAGCCTGTTTTCCCTCTCCCGTTGCCCACAGGCTCTGGGGCCAGCGGGAACCCCTGCACAGAGACCTACCACGGCCCCTACCCCAACTCGGAGCCCGAGGTGAAATCCATCGTGGACTTCGTCAAGGCCCACGGGAACATCAAGGCCTTCGTGTCCATCCACAGCTATTCCCAGCTCCTGCTCTATCCCTATGGATACACCACCACCCCGGTCCCGGACCAGCAGGAGCTGGTAGGGCCCCTGGGGAGGTTTGGGGGGCTGGGGGAGATGTGGGGCTGCTCTTCTCCTCCCAGGCACCTCCATCCTGCCCCACGGAGCAGTGGGAAGCTCTGGCTCCTCTGCCAGCCCTGGGAATTGAGCTTTGTGATCCTTCTTGCCTGTGGCACGAGGGAAAATCCTCTCTGGATCCCACAGGCTTTGCCCTTCTGTGCCTCACCTTTTCCTCTGTTTTAGCTCATCTTCTCTTCTTTTCTCCTCCTTTGGTTCATCATTTTCCTTTCTTTACCTCACCATTTTCCCTCCTTTACCTCATCACTTCCCCTCCTTTGACTCACCTTTTCCTCCTTTTTAGTTCATCTTTTTCCCTCCTTTGGTTCATCATTTTCACCTCCTTTGACTCATTATCTTCCCTCCTTCAGCTCATCCTTTCCCCTCCTTCAGCTCATCCTTTCCCCTCCTTCAGCTCATCCTTTCCCCTCTTTTGACCCATCTTTTCCTTTCTTTTGGCTCACGATTTCCCCTCATGGCTTTCCCCCATGATTTCCCCCTCACGATCTCCCTGTCCCCTCCCAGCACGAGCTCTCCGCCAAGGCCGTGGCCGCTCTGTCCTCCCTGTACGGCACCAGCTACAAGTACGGGAGCATCATCACCACCATCTGTGAGTGCCTCCCAAAGTCCATCCCAAAACCCACCTCAAGGCCCATCCCTCACACCACAGCCGGGACGAAACACCCCATAAAAATCGCCCTCCCCTCCCGCTGTTCCCTCAGACAAGGCGAGCGGAGGAACCATCGACTGGACCTACAACCAGGGCATCAAGTACTCCTTCACCTTCGAGCTGCGCGACACGGGGCGTTACGGGTTCCTCCTGCCCGCCAAGCAGATCGTGCCCACGGCCCAGGAGACGTGGCTGGCCCTCAAGGTCATCATGGAGCACGCCCGGGACAACATGTACTGAGCGGCACCGCGGCTGCAGAGGGGGCAGAGCTGAGTCAATAAACACGGGAGAAAAACAAAAGCTTTTTGTTGTTTTCCCTTTTCCCCAAGTCGGGTGGAAAAGCCCTTTTGGGAGATGGATCCGCTGTTCCCGCGTGTGCCAACACAAACAGGGTGTGCTGGGCTGGAAAGGGCTTGGAAAGGGCATGAAAATAGCAGGGATGAAAGGAGGGAAGGGGTTTTCCCTCTGTTCTGGCAGAGGAGGGGAGGGGAAAAGGGCTGGTTTGGCACCGGGCAGCTGGAGCGGCTCTGGGATATGAGGCCATGGATCGACGGGATTTATGGGGCTCCAAGGCTGGAGAGGGACTGGGGACAAGGGATGGAGGGACAGGACACAGGGAATGGCTTCCCAGTGCCAGAGGGCAGGGACAGATGGGAGATTGGGAAGGAATTGCTGGCTGGGAGGGTGGGGAGGGGCTGGACTGGATTTCCCAGAGAAGCTGTGGCTGCCCCTGGATCCCTGGAGTGTCCAAGGCCAGGCTGGAGCCACTTGGGAAGGTGTTCCTGGGGTTGGAACTGGATGAGTTTTAAGTCCCTTCCCACCCAAACTATTCCATGGTCCCTCCTCAGGGACTGCTGCAATCTCCGTGGAAGGGGAGCCCAGCCCCTGCCCACTCCCACCTTTTCCAGATTTTCCAAAACTATCAAAGCTCGAACTGGGGAAAAAAAAACAAACACCAAAACCACTCAACCTTCTGGTGTCATTTACATTTAATTAAATTAAACAATTACACCTCTCAGCATTTACAGAGTCTGACTCTCCACCAAACAGCACCAAGAGTCCAAACACACCCAAATCCACCAAGGCAGCGGGAAAGTCCTTCAGTCCTTCCTTGGATTCCTGGATTTGGGAGATACCAAACAGCTCAGACCACTTTCACCCACTCCATAGGAGGCTGTCACGGAACCAGGGATTCTGGATCTGGGTCTGGCCCAGGACAGGCAGCACCCCCAGCATTTCAGCCAACACAGGGACAATTCCAAGAGCTCCTGGAGGTGACAAAGCTGCTCCCACCCCACAGGGCCCTCC
>NW_020956963.1:32829-52052 GCF_003031625.1 Empidonax traillii
GAGATACCAAACAGCTCAGACCACTTTCACCCACTCCATAGGAGGCTGTCACGGAACCAGGGATTCTGGATCTGGGTCTGGCCCAGGACAGGCAGCACCCCCAGCATTTCAGCCAACACAGGGACAATTCCAAGAGCTCCTGGAGGTGACAAAGCTGCTCCCACCCCACAGGGCCCTCCCTCAGTGTTGTACCAGTCCCTGCATTTCAAGCACCCCATAAATCAGGGAAATGGGAAATCATCAAGTGCAACCATTCCCAGCACTGCCAAGGCCACCACAAATCCATGTCCCCAGTGTCACATCCACGTGGATTTTCAATCCCTCCAGGAACGAGGACTCCACCACTGCCCTGAGCACTCTTTCCATGGTGGAATTTTCCCAGATATCCAACCTAAACCTCCCCTGGCACAACTTGAGGCCGTTTCCTCTTGTCCTGGGGCTCCCTGGGATCTCCCCTTCCCTGTGCACATCCAGCTCTGTGGAGAAGGGGGATAATGTTCCTGAATTACGCAGGAGCTGCTGCTTTATTCCATGTTTTCCACCACAAGATAAAAATGGAGCTGCTGCACAAGCCACATCCCAACTTCCAAAGCTAAATGGGATATTTCTGTGGTGCTTCAACACCAAATTCCTTTGAAAGCTTCCTTTAGCTTTGATTCATTTCTTTTGTTTTCCCTATGGATGATCCTGACACAGCATCCCAATTTTGGGTGGATCTCCTCCCTCTCTCCTGGAGAAGCCCCAGGATATGGCTCTTAAGAGACTGAAACTTCCATTCCTGGAGTCAGGAGTGACTAAACACGCAGAGACACAACCAAACTGGGAATTCTGTGCCATTTCTCTCCCTCTGCCCTTTCACCAGAATTATCCCAAAATCCCAGCGAATTTTGGGGAGGGCCTTGAACTTTTTCTGCTTCAAAAAGAGGGGGGGGGAAAAAGCTCTGAAATCCCAAAATACACACACAAACCCCCACGACAATCACAGCTGGACCAGGCTCAGCAGGGCTGGAAGTCAAGACTAAAGAGCAGGTCCTTCCTAAGCCTCACTCAGGCAGCTCTGCTTTGTCACCAGGGAAAAGCAGGTGATTCCCAGAAGGAAAACAGTGCCCCTCATTTCCAGGAACCCTCGCCCTGATCAGCCCCACACTCCAGGGCCCTGCTGGGATTTCGGGTCCTGGTTCAACAGCAACACAAAGTTCCCCTTGAGCCACCAAAACCTCAAGAGGAGCTCCTGAAAAACCTCTGGGAAAGGTATAACTGGGAACAAACTTCCAGCAAAAGAGCCACAGCAGTTCCCAGTGCCCAGGAGCAAACGCCACCCTCAGGTCCCAGCACCACCTTGGGCTGATTTCCAAAAAACACCTTTATTAGAAATACTTCTGTTCATTAGCACAACTTAATTAAAATACCCCCCCAAAAAAATCCCTTTTTAAGGATCTTTTCTCCATTTTGGCAACTTGCTGAGTGTCTCTGTCTGTGCTCCCAGGACAGTTCTGGCCCCTTCACCTCCACGTGTGTCCACAGGTGGCTCCAGGGAATGCCACGGATACAAATTCCACCTCCCGGACTAAAAGCTGGGTGGAAGTTGCTACTGGCCCCAGACTTCACTACCAGTTTGCTCCCACCCCTACAGAGCTGTGGGATGACATTCCTGCCTCCAGGAACCCCCATTCCATTCCAGCCTTACCCGAGCTGCCTTTTCCACACCTCCAGCTGCTTTTCCCTGCGGATTCCTAAAACCACAAAGGGGCTGCACTGCTCAGGCTATTCCCAAAACCTGGATAATCCTTTATTCGGTGGGAGGAGACCCCCAGGCTATTTCCAGGGCCTGTTCTGGAGGCTGGTCCTGCTGAGCGTGCGGGAGCTGAGCGATCCCGCGCTGGAGCCGTGCAGGCTGGGGTTGCTCCTCACGGATGCGGGTTTGGAATCCCGGCTGGAAATCCCACGGCTCAGGCGGCCTGGGGGGAAGAACAACCCACAGTCACACACTGGCTGGCCCGGGACGAAGCTGTGGACACCCCATCCTGGAATGTTCAAGGGCAGGAGGGACGGCTGGAGAAACCTGGGCCGGTCTGGGGTCGGAGCCGGGTGATCCTTCAGGTCCCTTCCCACCCAGCCCATTCCAGGATCTTACTGGCAGTGTCCAAAGGAATGTGCTCCTCGGCCAGGTAGAACTTGAGCTTCTGCAGATCCTCAGCAGAGAACCTCCACTTGTTCTCGGCGCGGGCAGGGGGTGCTCGGGGGGAGGTTTTCCTGCGGGCCGATCCCGGGGCTGGGAGCTGGCACGACAGGGGCAGCGTGCCCGTCACCAGCCCCTCGGGGATCTTCTGGGCAACCACCTTCAGGCCTGCAGGGACACAGAGCCACCTCAGCACAGCTGGGACAGACAGACACCTCAGCACAGTTGGGACACACAGACAGCACAGCTGGGACACACAGACAGCTCAGCACAGCTGGGACACACAGACACCTCAGCACAGCTGGGACACACAGACACCTCAGCACAGCTGGGACACACAGACACCTCAGCACAGCTGGGCTGGGACACACCAGGCACCAGGGAAACGCTGCATGGAGCAGGAGATGCAACAAGGAAAGTGGGCAGGAGGAGAGGGGGAATTCTGTCCCTCTGGGGAACAGCACAAGGACGTGGAGCTGCTGGAGAGAGTCCAGAGGAGACCCCAGAGCTGCTCCCAGGGCTGGATCCCTCTGCTCTGGAGCCAGGCTGGGACAGCTGGGGGGGTTCCCTCTCCCCAGGGAGACCTTGGAGCCCCTTGCAGGGCCTAAAGGGGCTCCAGGAGAGCTGGAGAGGGACTGGGGACAAGGGATGGAGGGACAGGACACAGGGAATGGCTTCCCAGTGCCAGAGGGCAGGGACAGATGGGATATTGGGAAGGAATTCTTCCTTGTGATGGGGTGGACTGGATTTCCCAGAGCATCTGTGGCTGCCTCTTGGATCCCTGAAGTGTCCAAGGCCAGGTTGGACCTGGCTGATCCTTCAGTTCCCTTCCCACCCAAACCACTCTGGGATTCCACAATCCATCTTCTTCCAACCTCCAGCTCGCACAACCCTCCGCTCTGTTTCCCCAGGAGGTCTCAAGGAGCTCCTCCCATCCCCGGGAGCTCTCAGGGGGCTCTTCCCAGGCCCAGGGGATGTGTGGGATGTGTGGGGTCCCAGCCCAGCCCACTGACCCCCGGAGAGCATGAAGAGGTTCTCGAAGCCCCTCTCACACATGGTGGTGGCCGCCTGGCTCGCCAGGCGCTCGTCGTCGTCGTACACGATGATGATCTTCCCGTGGGCATTTTTCTGGGGGGGTGGGGTGGCTAAGGAGGCACTGCTGGGCTGGAGGGGGGGCAGCAAACACATCTGGGGGCCACAACAGGGGGATTTGGGACTGAGGGACTCCCCAGCTCACAGACATTGTTCATTGCTCCTGCCTGGGGAACCATGGGGGAGGAATTCAGCCTCTTCCTGCTGAATTCCCAGGGGCTGAGGCTTGGCACACACTGGAAGGAGAATCCCCACGGGATGCAGCCTTTGGAGGCTGGCTGGTATCAGGGATCAGCAAGAAGCACCTTTGTTTACAACCCACAACCTCCCCCAGCCAACAACTGGGAATGATCAGCCTAATCCAGCCTCCTAATCCTCTTTCTCTGCCCTCAATCCCCATCAAGGTGCTGACAGGAAGCCAAAGGATTTGAGGGATCTATCCCTGCAGCAACAGGAGAGCGGTGCCCATGGAGGGCTCTGCCTTCCAGCGGCCCAAATCCCAAGAAATGCCAAATCCAGCTCCCTCTGGAGCCAGGAGGAACCTGGAAAAAATCAAATCCAGCAGTGGAGCTGCCCCAGGTGATGCCAGGAGCTCCTGTCCCACCTTCCTCGGGATTCCCAGTTTTGCTTGGCTGAGATCCAGCTGGTTTTGGGAGCCCCCCCCCCCCCTTTCTTTCCCTGTGCCAGCACTTTCATGGAAAGGATACATATTCCAGAATACTGTTTGTGTATGGATTCATGGTCCTGGACAGCGTGGCAATAGGGTAGGAATAAGCTGCAGGAGAGGGGAAAAAAAAACAAAAATAGAGGGATAAATCATCCAGTGGCTGCACACCAACAGCTGAGTTACAACAGGGATCTACTGGGGTTCAACAACCTTGGAAACCCCGAGAATAGAGGGATTAAGACCAGCTCAGTCCCTCCAGGGGGGATTGGGTGAGTGATGAGGGCACCCCGAGGTGTCCCAGCTGGGGCACAGAGGGAGGCAGAGCTGGGTACCCCAGCCCAGCTGGCAGTGGAGCTGTGTCCCCTCACCTCCCACGATGTGGCACTGCTCGTAGGCGTCCCGATCCCGCACGTCCAGCAGCAGGAAGGGACAGTCTGGATAGGGCAGGTCCTTGGCCTGGGTGTCCTCCTTCTTGGGAGAGTCCTTCTCGATGTCCATCTCCCCCACTCCGCTGATCACGCTGGGAAAGGGAAGGGCAGGCTGAGGGGGGAGCTGGGGGATCTCATTCCCAGCACTCTGGGCCTCTCCAGCAGCTCCCAGTGCTTGGGGAGAGCTGGGACAAAGCATCTTCCTGGACCCCTGGGCGTGGCAGGGACAGGGGGGTCGGGATTTGGGCTCATTCTCAAGGATTCCAGGATGGTTTGGGCTGGAAAGGAACTGAAGGATCAGCCAGTTCCAACCCCAGGGATACCTCCCACTCTCCCAGGCTGCTCCAGCCTGGCCTTGGACACTCCAGGGATCCAGGGGCAGCCACAGCTTCTCTGGGAAATCCAGTCCAGCCCCTCCCCACCCTCCCAGCCAGCAATTCCTTCCCAATCTCCCATCTAACCCTCTGGCAGCAGGAAAGCATCCCCCCCTGTCCTGCCATTCCATATCCTCTTAAGAAGATGCTCATAAACCAAGATCCCTGGGAAGGCAGGGAGGGCTCAGCCGAGCAGAGCTCTGTGCTCTAATCCCACACACCCCCCTGGATGGAATCCCACCAACACATTTCCTCACCAGCCATTTAAACCATGCCCAGGTGGCACCAGAGCTGGATTCCACCCTCAGTCCAGCAGGAAAACCTGGCAGACCCTTCTCCCCTCACCCCAAAGCCAGGTTTTAATAAGAAATAAAGGGTGAAGCCATTTCAACAGCTGGGTAAAGGGCTCAAAGATAAGGACAGTGTGTCAAGGAGGCACCTCTGGAGCGTGGAACGCTGCGACTCCCCAGGGGCTGTGCTGTTCAGGAACAGGACTGGGTTGGGGGGCTCCTCAGGGCTGCCCTTGCCGTTGGTCCCTGGTGCCACCTGGGCATCCTCACCGGCGGCAGCGGCATCTGTGGGCACAGCGGGGACGGCACTTAAGGAGCTGCAGGGACAGCAAGCGGCTCCTGAGCTCAGCTCCTAATCCTGCACTCTGGGGGCACAGCCTGGGCCTCATCCTCTTCTGGGCATCCTTCCCACCCTCTAAACAAAGGGCCAACCAAAGAGCCTCGGGTATTCACAGCAAGGAAGAGCAAAAACCATAAAGAGCCCAGATCATCAATAAAGAGCCCAGATCATCAATAAAGAACCCACATGGCATATAAAGGACCCAAGTAATCAATAAAGAAAGGGCCCAAATAATCAATAAAGGGCCATAATAATAATGGGCCATAATAATAATGGTTCAAATAATAATAACTAAAATATTTATAATAAAGAGCCCAAATAGTAATAATAGGCTCAAATAACCATACCTATAACATTAATAACAAAGAGCCCAAATAATATTAATCTTAAATGGCCCAGGTAGTAGTAGTAGTAATAATAATAATAATAAATGGTCCATGTAATAATAGTATTAATGATATTGAGGATATTGATGATGATGATGATGATAATAATAATGGGTCCAAATAACCAATAAAGGGCCAATAATAATAATAAAGGGCCCAAATAAACAATAAAGGGACAATAATAATAATAAAGGGCCCAAATAACCAATAAAGGGCCAGCCTAAACAATAAAGAGCGAGCCCCAAAAATCTACAGGAAGAGCCCAAATCCCCAGGAAGGCTCCTGAGGGCTGCAGACCCCAATAAAACACAACTCTTGCCGTGCACGCCTCAGGGATTTCTCCCAGCAGAGCAGCCAGACCAGGCCTCTCCCCTCCCAAACGCCCCCAGGGGTGTCAGCAGAGTTTATGTGCCAAGGAGCAGGGCTGAGGGGGAGGTTTCTCTCCCTGCCCTGCTCCCTGGGTCCCCCCCAGCCCGTGTGAGGACAATCAGTGCCACTGTCACCCTGCAGCCTGTGCAGCTCCTCGCTGGTCACGGCCAGGCTGTCGTCGCAGAGGGAGGCCACCTGCAGCACCTGCAGGACAAGCACAGGGACACCCTGAGCCCCCCCAGCCCAAAGGGCACCCCAAGGCAGCAGCAAACACCAGCCCCGAGCCCAGGGCTGGGATCAACCCCCCCCAGGAGTTATTAAAGCTCCAGCTCTGAGACCTTCAGAGCTCAACCTTCCCTTTCCCTCTCCCCCTGGTGTGTTTTTTTTTTTAATAATTTTCTTGGTTTTTCTTGAATTTATTCATTCTCTTCATTTACTGATCAATCTTGGTTTACTACCTTGAGTTACAATAAGCCTGGAAGTCCCAACCTGCCCACCTGTTGCCAGGGAGGGCCCCAGGGCTGGGCCCACAGGACACAAAGCTCAGGTTTAAGTGCTTTTTGACCCACCTTTTTTCTTTTTTTTTAAGAGGTCTGAGGATCCTTTCACATTAAAGGACGAATAAAAGCAGCAATGACCTCAAAGAGGGAGTCGCCACAAACCTAAATTTTTAACTAAAACCACTCAGGAAATTCAGGATTTGCTTTTAATTAAGGGAAATTTATAAGGGCAGCACGAAGCCAAGCCGGGGGAATTTCATCCTAAGGCTACAAAACCACTGAGAAAGTTTTATTCCAAGGAAAAACGCTGTCTCCTAAGAGATTTTGGGAGGCCAGAGAGGGATCTGGTACCTACCAGCTGGGCAAAAGTTGTCACCTTCAGCCTCTTAAACAGCTCATCCTTTTTATACCTGTAATCTTCCAAAACACAAAAACACAAGAGGTAAATAAATCCCAGCTTTTCTCTGGGATTAAGATTCCTCTTCTCCAAGCAGGATTTTCAGGGCACTGAGTTTCTGTCGAAGGGCTGGAAACCTGGAGGTTTGGGGGAATTCAGGTTATAAAGGGAGGGTTTAACCAATGCCAGTTATAAAGGGAGGGTTTAATCAATGCCAGTGATAAAGGGAGGGTTTAATCAATGCCAGTTTTAAAGAAGGGGTTTAATCAATGCCAGTTTTAAAGAAGGGGTTTAACCAATGCCAGTTTTAAAGAGGGGTTTAATCAATGCCAGTTACAAAGAGAGATCCTTTCCAGAATGATTAAAGTGGAGGAGGCAGTTTTAGTTGCTTTGGGGCTCAAAGATGAATCCCTTTTGGAATCAGCTCAAGATTCGGATTTTTCCCCCATCCCACTGGTTTTGGAGCCCACTGGGGTCACAAAGCCCCTGAGCTCCAAAGCTTCATTTCCCTGAGTTATTAATTAGTGGGAATTACAGCAGGGCCATTCCAAGCTCTAAGCTAAAGGTGGAGGTTTGATCTTAACCATGAAAACATCCCAGGTTTTCGTGGTTTATCTGACAATTCAACTCCAGTTCCTGGGATTTGCTGCCGGGGGATCCCTGCAGGGGTGGATAACTGACACAAGAAAGGGGACTAATTGGATCTTAAGGGATAACTGACACAAGAAACGGGGCTAATTGGATCTTAATCCTGGAGGCAAAGCTTAAGGAGCAAGAAAACAGAGAGGCAGAGATTCCCAGAGCCAAGGGAAGGATGGAAGTTTGATCCCAGCTGGATCCTGGAGGTGCAGAAACAGCAGGAAGGGAGAAACCTGCTGGGAGTGACAATTATCAGCAGGAAGATCCTGAGGTGAAGGAGCCTCTCCTGGGGAGAGAGCGAGGGCAGCTTTGTCCTTTGGGAATGGGAGATCCTGGTCCCTCTCCAGCTGTTCCCAGAGGGATAACAATAGGGATTTTTAGCAAATCCACTCAGTTAAGCAAGTGTAAATCCCCTAAAACCATCTGCCGAGTGCCCCATTAGCCTGGGGGACAGGAGGAGGAGGGAGGGCTCCCAACCACATTCCTGCACAGAATTCCCTCAGGAATAGCTTGTGGAAGCCAGGGAAGGAACCCTGGAGGTTCAGATCTCTCTTCCCAGTGCACTCAGAATTCCCAAATTCCACATCCCACCCCCTACAATTTTGATTAGGCTGAAAAACAACTCTTCTTGCTCCTCACAACTTGTCCTGGGAAAAGGGAGCCCACCCAAACTACCCCTGGAATGTGCCCTGAGCATCCCAGCCAGGACAGGAGGTGAATAAACTGGATTTGGGGATGCCAATTAACGGGAAACGCCCCTCGTGCTCCCTGCAAAACCACCTGTGGTCAAGCCTGGAGTTGGGCTTGTTAAATCCTCCTTGAACTCCTCCAAAACAATCAGCACTAATTATCTGTTAATTATCTCCTCTTCCTGCCCCACACAAACCCCCTCCCCGCTCAGAACCCCCCAAAAAGAGCCCTTCAGTCCCAGGGAATAAATTTATCTGAAAGGATAAAACAAAGTGCTGGGTGTATAAACACACCCTGTTGTAAAGACACAGCTCCTGGATGGTTTCTTCCCCCTTTAATTAAAGATTATTTCTCCCAGAAAAAAAAAAACCTTTTCCCCCCCCCAAAAGCCCATCCCCTTGCAAAAGCAGCCCCACGTACCCGGCTGTGTCCCGGCAGCTCCACTGGAGTTTTCAGCCATGTCTGGGGGTGGTTTGGTTCTGAACCCTGCGGTTGCAGGGCAGGAGGCAGAGCCGTGTGCGGCTGCAGCCCGGCCGGGAGGAGCGGAGGGGGCGGCTGCAGCCCGGCCGGGATAACTCCCGGGGGTGTCGATGGCAGCTTTAACTCCTCTCGGGTTACATAAGAGACAGAGCGGAGCCTGTGCCCGTGCCCAGCCCAGCCCAGCCCAGAGGGTGTCGATTTTCCCTGGGAAAGCAGGAGGGGCTCTGTCCCACCTGCCAACAAAGGGCTTTGTTCAAACCTTCCCCCTCAGCAACCACCCGGGAACAAACGGGGCACAAAAACCCCGCGTGGGACACAGCGGCGGGGGGAACGCTCCGGGGTGGGATCCATCGGCACCGATGGGAAGGGGTGGGAAAAGCCCTGCAGGGGGAAAAGCCAAGGGAGCTGCTCTGGGGGGGGTTCAGTGGGAAATCACACCTGGAAATCAATCAAATTGCCAGGCAATCCCAACGCCCATCCCAGTGAATGCATGGGATTTGCAGTTAATGTGCCTTTCTGGCACCTGTGAAAGCTAGTTATGAATAAAAATACCCTGGAATAATAATATCAAAATCTATTTCTAAATAAAAGTTAGTAAGTAATATTAAAATGTATTACTAAAAATTTTATGAAGATATTTATAGGGAAATTTAATTTGTAACATAAAAATATTAAAACCTATTTATAATTTTATAATGATATTAAAATTTATTTATAGGTAAAAACAATTTACTATTATAGTAAATAATATTTAAATATATTTATAATTAAAAGTAATTTCTTAGCCTGGACAACCCAAAATGTTTAAAATATCAGCATTTAGTGGGGGTGAACTCAGTGGAAACACAGAAATTATCTGGGTGGTTTTTTCCTGCCCTGGGGAATTCTGAGAACAAATTTCACTTCCACGAAGGGCAAGAAGCTCAAGTTGGGCTCTAAAAGGGAAAGGAAATCCAGAATTGCAGGCTGGGCCTTCCCAGGGGAGAATCTCCTGGGATTGCCCCCTGGAATGCCCCATTTCACCCTCTCCCCTCCCCCCAGTACTCACTTCTCTTCATCTCCTCCACCTTCTCCAGGTATTTGGACAAACTGTTTCCTACAAAAACAACACCAAAGTCAGTCGATCCCAATTACTGATTTCTTGGAGGGTTTTTTCTCCAGGCCTGTTCAAGGCTCAGTTTGAATTTTCTGGAAGGAAAGAGCTGTTTGTTGGGGATTTTCTTTCCCCACCACAACACAAGGCATGAAAATCCCACCTTCTCCCTCTTTTCCAAACTGAAAAATCCAAGGATCTGCTGCCTCCACCCCAGCATTTTTGGGAGGAAAACAGAAGCAGGAGCTGGATCAAATTCAGCTGCTTGAACACCAAAAAAAGACCCCCCAGATAATTATTTTGGCCTAGACCCTGGGGAAGATGCAAGGAAAAATCCATGTGGAGGAATTCCAAGGGCAGTAAATTCCATGGGAACCATCACAACAGAGCCTGGCCCAGTTTAAACCTATTTCAACCCCTCTTTTAAATGATTTCAACCGCAAGTTTTCCTTTGAAAAAGGAAGAACAGAGAAAATAAACAGGTTTGGACTCCAAACACACCCCATTTAATCTCCGTTTTGCAGGAGATGCAAAGTGGTTTGGGATTATATATATCAAAAAAATATAAATAAATATTAATAACTCTGCAGGTTTGGGGTTGGTTTTAACTTCAGCTTCACAAGAAAAGTGCGAAAGAGGTCAATTTTGGGGAGCTTCAGACCTCTGGATCACAATCCCAGTGAGACTTCCAGAGGTGTTTGGGGTAAACCAGTTCAGGACAGAGACATTACTAATGAAGGAATTATTAATTAAGAAATTCTACAATTTATAGATAAAGAGATGAAGTAATAGAAACCAGTATAGAAATATAAAATGAGGAATTATTTATAAATATATTAAATATAATGTATGTTGTATTTATAAGTGTACAGATTTTTATATCTAGTGCACAAACATGTAACATAATACACATAAACCATATTAATATGTAAAAATACAACTTTTACATCCTCCCACACCCTCATTTGGGTTTTCCCCCCCCAGATTTTCTCTCACCAGTGTCCAAGCGGGTCTTGATGTGTTGGTATTTGGGGTTCTGGGGGATGCGCCGGCTCAAGTACTGGGGAAAAGGGGGGGGAACAGAAAGAAAGTCAACGGCTTAAAAATATTTTAAAACATTTTTTAAAGAATATTTAAATATTTTTAAGAGGAAAAAAAAAAAAAAACAACCAACGGAAAATGTGATTTTTGAAAGGCAGGAGAAAGAGGAACGAGGCAAGAAAACCCCTGAACCCCCACCCGGGGATTAAATTCCCACTTCAAACCTTAAAGGGCGAATTTTTCCCCGTCTATGGCCACTAAAAGGCGAATTTCTCCCCTTTTCTCTCCATAAAAACAGAATTTCTCCCATGTTTTGCCACTAAAAGGCGAATTTCTCTCCTTTTCTCTCCAAAACAGCAAAATTTCTCTCGTTTTTTCACCGCTAAGAGGCGAATTTCCCCTTTTTCCTGGTCACTAAAAGGCAAATTTCTCCCACTCTTTGGCCGGTAAAAGGCAAATATTTCCCGGGTTTGGCCGCTAAAAAGCAAGTTTCTCCTGTTTCTCGGCCGCCAAAATACAAATTTCTACCAGGTTTTGGCCGCTAAAATGCAAATTTTTCCCGGTTTTTGCTCCTAAAAGGCAAACTCCTCCCGTTTTTAGCCGGGGAGCGCGCTCCGTTTCCCTCCCCGCGCGGTTCCCCCCGGCTCCGCGGGCCGCCCGTGCGTGCTCCCCCCGCAGCCGCCGGTCCCGTCCCCGCCGTGCTCCCCCCGCAGCCGCCGGTCCGGTGCCCGCCGTGCTCCCCCCGCAGCCGCGGGTCCCGTCCCCGCCGTGCTCCCTCCCACCTGTGTCCCTCCGCGGGCTGTCCTGGCCGCCATGGCGCTGCCGCCGCCTCCCTCACAGCGTTCGCTCGCTCGCGCCGCGCGCACCTCGCAGCAAGGCCGGCTCTGATTGGCCGCCCGCTGCGCCCTCGTCCAATCGGGAGCCGCGCCGGGCGAGGCGCGCGCGTTGCCGGGCAACGGCAGGGACGCGGCGGGCGGGGCCGGGCGGGGTGGGCGGGGCCGCGCGTGCGCTCTTCTCCCGCCGGCGGCCACGCCCTTCCGTCGAGGCCACGCCCCCCAGCCGGGCGAGCGCGCGCGCGGCGGCACCACCGGCGGCAGGTGAGGGGCGCGCGCGGCGGCCCCGCCCACTGAGCCCCCCCCTCTGAGGAGAGGGGGCGGGGCCTGAGGGGCGCGCGGGGGGCGCGGAGGGGCGGGGGGGAAAGGGGGCGGAGCGCGGAGCGGTGTGGGCGGGGCTTGTACGGGTGTGGTGAGGGGCGTGGCAAGGGGCGTGGCTTGCCCCCCCCCCGGTGTCTATGGGCCCCCAGTGACCCTCCTGCCCCGGGGGGTGATGGACCCCCCTCAAACCCCCTAGTGACCCCATGACCCCCTCAGTGACCCCATGACCCCCTCGGACCCCCACGGGGTCCCATGACCCCCCTCAGACCCCCCCAGTGATCCCATGACTCCCTCAGACTCCCCCATAGGTCCATGTTCCCCCTTCATCCCCTAATGACCCCATGACCCCCTCAGACCCCTATGGGGTCATGACCCCCCTTCTCAGACCCCAAATGGGTCCATGTCTCCCCTCAGACCCCATATAGGACCACAGCCATCCCTCAGCCCCCAAATAGGATCCACATCCCCCTCAGCCCCCAAAAGAGACCCACATCCCCTCAGTCCCCAGACCTTTGCTGGACCTGCCACCCTAGGGATGGGCAGGTTATGGGGCCGGGGGAGTTTTGGGGTCCTGCAGGTGGGTTATGGGGCCATGGGAATTTTGGGGCTCAGAAGGATGTGGGGTTTTTTGGGAACTCAGAGGTGGGTTTTGGGGACACAGGGGTGGGTTATGGGGATGTGGCAGTTTTGGGGCCGTGGGAGTTTTGGGGCCCCCGGGCTGGACTGTGGGCCCTGGGGGAGCATTCCCGTGTGCCGGCTGTTCCCGCAGGATGAAGGAGTGGTGGGTGCAGGTGGGGCTGCTGGGGGTGCCCCTGCTGGCCGTGTACCTGCACATCCCCCCCCCCCAGCCCTCGCCCCCCCTGCGCTCCTGGAGAGCCTCCGGAACCTTCTTCACCTACAAGGAGCAGAACATCTTCTACAGAGGTGAGGGGGGAGCGGGGCTGGGGGCCCTGGCCGTGTTCCCGAGGGAAAATCCATCCCAAAAGGGAAGGGATCAAAGAGGAACCACTGCCTGGAGCCAGCAGGGCTGGAGCTCAGCACTGAGTTCCCAAATGGGACCCATGTTCCCCCTCAGACCCCAAATGGACCCATGTTCCCCCTCAGACCCCAAATGGACCCATGTTCCCCCTCAGACCCCAAATGGGACCCATGTTCCCCCTCAGACCCCAAATGGGACCCATGTCCTCCTCAGACCCCAAATGGGACCCATGTCCTCCTCAGACCCCAAATGGGACCCATGTCCTCCTCAGACCCCAAATGGGACCCATGTTCCCCCTCAGACCCCAAATGGACCCATGTTCCCCCTCAGACCCCAAACGGGACCAATGTTACCCTCAGACCCCAAATAGTTCCCCCATCCCCCCTCAGACCCCAAAAGCAGGACAACCCCAAACCCTGGGGAAGGTGTGTTCCTGTACCTTGGGGGTGCTGGGAAGGATCCCAAGAGCCTCCTTTGGATCCCAGCACGGAGAAGATCCTGGGAGCCCCTTTTCCCTGGAGCAGCAGGGGCAGCCCCAAACAATTGGGGATGAATGAATGAATCCCTGGATTCCCCCGCGTGCCCCGGTGTCCCACTGGGAAGTTGTGGTGGGAATCCACCCCACCCCTGGGTTTTGGGGAGCAAGGGCAGAGGCTCCTCTGTGCCCTGGAGGGGACCCAAACCCCAAGCCCGTCCCGAAAGGGGGGAATTCCGTGGGTAAGGGTAATCCCAAGGTGTCCCATTCCCTGCCAGACTCCGGCGGCGCCGTGGGCAGCTCTGACATCGTGATCCTCCTGCACGGCTTCCCCACGTCCAGCTACGACTGGAGCAAGGTGAGGGCAGCTGCACATGCCGGGGGAGGGCTCAGCCCCGCTCCAGGGGACAATTCCCAATCCCTTCCGGAGCTCCCGCTCTCCCAACACCCCGCCCGGGATCCCAGCTCTCCTCACGTTCCCACGCTCCGGCCCGAAGCTGGAGAGGACCCACAGCTGGTTACTGGACAAGGTGGTTGTTGGTTTGGGTTTTTTTGGGATGGTCTGGCTATTTATTGGGAAATTGGGACCTTCTGCTGTTTTCCTGGAGCGGGAAGAGGCTCCCTGGGGGGTCGGGGTGGAGCAGTGCCCGGATGCTCCTTCCAGAGGGGGTTTTTTTAATGGATTTCTCCCCTTCCCAGATCTGGGAGGGGCTGACCCAGCGCTTCCACCGGGTCATCGCTCTGGATTTCCTGGGATTTGGCTTCAGTGACAAGCCCGTGAGTAGCCCCTGGGGAGGGGTTTCCTGGGTGCTTCCCAGCTCCAAAGCCTGGCGTTCTGGAGCGCAGTTTTCCCTCCCATTCACACCTGGAAAGGGGATAAGACGTGGGATAAAAGGGATCCCAACAGGGGGAGGGATGGGGGAGCTTTGTGGTGGAGCCTCACGTGGGTTTGAGGTGATCCCAAAGCACTCCTTGATCCCTTTGGGGCACGGACAGTGCGGACACCACTGGTGATCCGGGACATCCCAATGCTCAACCCAGGGTCACAAACTGTTGGAATCAGCTGATATTCTTCCATCTGGGGCTTTCTCCTGGGATTTGTGGTGATCCCAAAGCATTCCTTGATCCCTTTGGGGCACGGACAGCGCGGACGCCACCGGTGATCCAGGACATCCCAATGCTCAGTCCGGGATCTCCATCCCACCCGGGGGTCTCTCCCGGGATTTGCAGGCTCAGGCTCTCACTGGGGCCCCTCTCCCGCTTTTCCAGAGGCCCCACCGCTATTCCATCTTCGAGCAGGCCAGCGTTGTGGAGGGGCTGGCGCGGCACCTCGGCCTCCAGCACCACCGTATCAACCTGCTGGCCCACGACTACGGCGACACGGTGGCCCAGGAGCTGCTCCACAGGTCATTCCAGCCCTGGCACCCCTTGCTGTCCCCCAGGGACACCATTCCAACCCCTGATACTCCTTTGCTGTCCCCAGGGACACCATTCCAACCCCTGATACTCCTTTGCTGTCTCCCAGGGACACCATTCCAACCATTCCAACCCCTGGCACCCCTTGCTGTCCCCATGGACACCATTCCAACCCTTCCAACCCCTTGCTGTCCCCGTGGAGATGATTCCCAGCAATCAGTGGGATCCCCCTTTTCCTCGTGCCTCCCAAGGCTGGCAGCTCTCAGGGTGTGGCATTCCCGAGGGTCCCACCCGTGCAGATGCCAGCAGGGATCCAGGGCTGACCTGGCACTGTGCTGGGTGGTCACTCCTTGGCTCCTGGAGGGGTTGGGATGGGTGCCACCTTCTCCTCTGGTGTCCCCAGGTACGAACACAATAAAACTGGGAGCATCCTGATCAACAGCCTCTGCCTGTCCAATGGAGGTGAGCATCGCCTGGGAACGTGGGATCCCTGGGATGGGGATCCCTGGGATGGGGATCCCTGGGATGGGGATCCCTGGGATGGGGTGGCCTCCCCTCTCCATCTCCTGAACCCCAAGAGAGGTGCACTGAGGGTGCTGTGATCAGGACACCGATCCCCACTCCCTGTCCCACGGTCCTGTCCCCACGAGGACGGGGAGGGACTGGGAGATGAGGAGCGAAGCACCTGCGGGTTTCCAGCTCTGTTCTCTGCCTCTTCCAGGGATTTTTCCAGAAACCTACCACCCCAGGTTCATCCAGAAGGTGAGCTGCTCCCTGCTCTGGCAGGCCTGAATCCCAGAATCCCAAATAAACACCCCTTGGAGTGCTGGGGTCCCCCCAACCAGCAGACCTGGCGGGTGTCTCCGGGGTGGGGGCTGAGCTGGGCAGTTGTGGGAAGAGCAGGATTTATCCAGGTGCTCCATCTGCTGTTTTCCTTCCTCCCCAGCTGCTCAAGGACGGGGGTCTCCTGTCCCCTCTCCTCCTGCGCCTCATGAACTTCTTCTTCTTCTCCCAAGGGTGAGCTGAGCTGCTGCGGCTGCCAGCGGGACACAGCAGGGAAGGAATTGCTGGCTGGGAGGGTGGGCAGGGGCTGGAATGGCTTTCCCAGAGAAGCTGTGGCTGCTCCTGGATCCCTGGGAGTGTCCAAGGCCGGGTTGGAGCAGCTGGGACAGTGGGAGGTGTCCCTGCCTGTGGAAATGGATGATCCATAAGGTCTTTTCCAAGCCAAGGCATTCCATGACTATGAATTAGCTCAGCAGGGGTTTGGCAGGTGAGGGGATTCCCTGGAGAGATTTGCCTCTGGATTTGAACCTTGACCTTCCAGGCCTTTCCCTCTCCAGGCTGAGCTAATAATAAACCACCACACAGCTCTTCCCTGCTTCCTTCTCTCCCGCCAGGACTGGAATTCCACATTCCAGGGGCAACAAACCCCCACCCAGGCCCTGCCTTTGGTGCACAACCACCTTTAGAGATTTTTCCCAGCGTTGAAAACCCTCTTTTTCCACCCCCCCACAAAAACTCCCTCTCCAAACTCCCTTTTTCCCCAGGCTTGGAGCAGTTTTCGGGCCCCACACGCAACCCTCGCAGGCGGAATTCTGGGACATGTGGACGGCAGTGCGGAATAACGACGGGAATCTCGTCATGGACAGGTGGGTCACCCGGAATCCCTGCAGGAGATCATTTGGAAACCTGCTCCGAGATTCCCAGAGCTCATCCAGGCTCTCCAGAGCCTCCAGCTGCCTCTGGTGGGAATCTGGGATCATCTTCATCCCAGAAAGGAGCTGGGGTGTGATGTAGGAGCGGGAATTCTCACTGGAACGATGCAGGGCAGGTAAATAAAGTTTGGAATTGGGTCTGAGCCTGCAGTGATCCCATGTGGGAACTTTTTCATCTTTGGAAGTCAAGGGCTTGGATTTGGGGGGGTTTTAAGGACTGGAGGTAAATCTGTGACAGGTGAACAGATCCCTTGGAATTGTGCCAGGAGAGATTTGCCTCTGGGAGTTTGGGAAGGACCTGTTTGCTCCAGTTTGGGAAGGACCTGTTCACTCCAGTTTGGGAAGGTCCTGTTCACTCCAGTTTGGGTGGGTCCTGTTCACTCCAGTTTGGGAAGGTCCTGTTCACTCCAGTTTGGGTGGGTCCTGTTCACTCCAGTTTGGGAAGGTCCTGTTCACTCCAGTTTGGGTGGGTCCTGTTCACTCCAGTTTGGGTGGGTCCTGTTCACTCCAGGTTGGGAAGGTCCTGTTCACTCCAGTTTGGGAAGGTCCTGTTCACTCCAGGTTGGGAGGGTCCTGTTTGATCCAGTTTGGGAAGGTCCTGTTCACTCCAGTTTGGGAGGGTCCTGTTCACTCCAGTTTGGGGTTTCAGGAGGAGGTGTTGGTTGTGAGTTCAGTGTCCCTGTTCAGCATGTCCTCCCCCTGGAAGCCTGGAGTCCCTAAACTCGGGGACGATGCTGTGGCGCTGCTGTCCCTGGGAGATCCGTGGGAGATCCGTGGGAGATCCGTGGGAGGTGCAGCTCCCCCCTCACTGTCTGTGACACCCAGAGCACAGCCCTGGCCGCGCAGCCCCGGCTGCTCTGTAAGCAGGGGTTTCTGTCAGTGTTTTGCAGTACATCAACCAGAGGAAGCAGCACAGGGACCGCTGGGTCGGGGCTCTGGTGTCCTCCTCTGTCCCACGTGAGTAGGAGCCCCTTCCTGCCCTGCTTGGGATGGGTAGGAATTGTCCCCTCCCGCTCATCCCCCTGGTGGTGAGGACGGAGCTCCAATCCCGGGGGAACATCCCAGACTTCCAGCCTAAGGCTCAGCCACACCTTGGCGAGGCCGGTTTGTCCCACGGAGCAGAGCAATGTTCCCGGAGAGGCTCATCCAGCTGCTGCTCCAGGAAGTTCCAACCAGGACACCGCAGGCTCTTGGAGCCCCTGGATCGCTCAGGGCTCCTTGGGAAGCTTCCCAAGCTCCCTGGGAGGGGGGAATTTGGCCCTTGGCTTAATTTAGGGATGTCCTTGAGTGTAACTTCCCTGTTCTTCTCCCCCCCAGTGCATCTCATCTATGGCCCCCTGGACCCTGTGAATCCACACCCGGAGTTTCTCCAGCTTTACAAGTAAGATCCCACCCCCCACCGAGCGGGAATGGGCGTCATTCCAAGGGATATTTTGGCTGCCTTTCCCTCCAATCCCATCCTCGTGGAGGCTGTTCTTAATTCCCACCTGGAACCAAGTGACCCCAAGTGGAAGCCTTGTGCAGGTTGCTTAAGCTTAAGCTCTGACTGACCTGGCTCCATCCTTCCCACAGGAAGGTGCTTCCCATGTCCACGGTGTCCGTGCTGGATGACCACATCAGCCACTATCCCCAGCTGGAGGATCCCATGGGATTCCTGAACTCGTACCTCAACTTCATCAACTCCTTCTGAGCCGCTGCTGCTGCTCCAGTTCTCGCTCCCTGCTTCCCACTCAGGCTTTGGGGGCAGGAAAACACCTCGGCTTTACCTCCCAGATCCAGCCCTGGGAACTCCCCCCCTCCCCTTGGGGCAGTTGAATCCTTTTTCACCACCGGGAAGACCCCTGGGGAGGTGTGGGAAAAGCAGAGTTCCAGGGTGCCAGCAGCTCCTGCGCCTTCTGGACCAGCCCAGCCTGGATTTAGAGGTGAATTCAGCATTAAATCAGCATTTCTTCCTTCCTTCCTCAGCCTGGCCTGGGAGAGGAACAGCAGTTCAGCAGCAGAGAGGTGCACAAGTTCCCCCAGGGTTCCCCCATCCCGGTTTTTGCTGTGGGATGTTTCCCATTCGAGCCCAGCACGGGCTGTGCTGGTGTTTGGAATGACCTGACACAAACCTGCCTCAAGAGATGAAGCTCAATCTCTTTTGCACGTGGATTCTTCCTGTGGGGAAGAGTCACGAAGCCCCTGCAAATCTGCAGGTTTTCTGTGGTTTTTTGCCAGCCTGTGCTGGAGATTTAATTTGGGAATAAGGGGGCTTTTGTGTAACAAAGAGCCATTATGGGCTGGTGGGGTTTGTTCTTTTTTCCTGCGCTGAAAAGCAGCCAGAAGCAGAACAAGAGATTTCTATTTTATTAACAAGCCATTCGTACCAATCCCACCACTTGAACCAGGGTTTATTTTCTGTTAATAAAAACCAATTTTGGACAAAAAAAAACCCTTCAAAAGCCCGACTCCCATTTCCCTCAGCCCACCTGCACACCCCTTTTCCCTCCCCTCTTTTCGAGGTAAATGAGGTGGGAATG
>NW_020956963.1:54080-58972 GCF_003031625.1 Empidonax traillii
TGGAACCCAACAGCAGGAACACTCACCAGCCAAGTAGAGTGTGTGGGAATTCTTCTTCTCTGGCACTTTATCTGACCTCTCACAGGGCTGCATTCCCAGGAACTTGATGATGTTGTTGACAGCTTCTGCATTCAGAGATGGAAGAAGGACATGACCTCCAGGTCCCTCCCAACGTCCCTAAAAATACATCCCAGCAGAGCAGGGTTTCCCCCCAACAAATGAGGGGCCCTCTCACCATCCAGGGTTTTGATGGAGCTGAGTGCAAAGGTTTCCTCCTTCTCAAAGTCATCTCCCACTTCTTCCCAGGCAGCTGCAAAGTTGGGCTTTAACACCTTCTGGATGTGGTCAGACACGGTCACTTCCAAGTCCTCCAGCTGAGGGAAAAGGGAGGCAGATTTTCAGGGCAGGGACAGGAAGGAGCCTCACCCTGGGAAGGAGAAGATCCAGCAGCATTTGCCAAGGCAGCTGTGCCAGGTGTGGCTTTGATTTCGGGAGCAGCACACGACAACAGCTCCTGAAACAGGGAAATTGTGTTTATTCCAGGCATTTATAAACCTTGGAAACACTCACACCAAAGGGACTGAGAGAGAACAGAAAATCAGGTCATCACTTGGGGGCTTAAAGCCCTTTATAGCCCTTACTGGGCATCCACGGGGAGAGACTTCCTCAGGATGCACGGAATGCCACTGGATTGGGTTGGGAGGGACCTGAAAGATCATCCAGGCCCAACCCTGACACCTCCCACTGTCCCAGGCTGCTCCAGCCTGGCCTTGGACACTCCAGGGATCCAGGGGCAGCCACAGCTTCTCTGGGAAATCCAGTCCAGCCCCTCCTCATCCTCCCAGCCAGCAATTCCTTCCCAACATCCCATCTGTCCCTGCCCTCTGGCACTGGGAAGCCATTCCCTGTGTCCTGTCCCTCCATCCCTTGTCCCCAGTCCCTCTCCAGCTCTCCTGGAGCCCCTTTAGGCCCTGCAAGGGGCTCTCAGGTCTCCCTGGACCCTTCTCCTCTCTCAGCACTTCCTGACACCTGACTCGTATTTCCAAGATAATCAGACCTGCAAATGCTTGGGGTGGAAGGACTGATTGTGAAAACAAACCAGGGAAGTTATTCCTTCCTTTTTTCCCTGCCTGTCCCCACCAATCCTGTCTCCACAGGGCCCTAAAGCTTCGGGTAGCCTTTTGGACGTGTTGGGAGCATTTTGGGGTTTCAGGCAGGGAGGACGTTTGTGTCACTCCCAGAAGTGACTGAGGTGTGAAAGGACAGTGTGCCACACGTGTTCCCAGCTGATGACAGGGGGGGAGCAAAGCAAGGCCTGCACTCACCACGTACTCGTCCTCATAGCCGTCCTCCTCCGGCACCCCCGTGCTGGGGTCGCAGTCCCGCACCGTGAACTTCATGGTGCAGCTGAAGGTGCAGGACACTGCCAGGGACAGGGAAAGGCAGGACAATCAGCAGCGCAGCTCCCTGTGCCACAGCCCTCCCTTCCCACAAAATGAGACTGCAGCGAAGAGCCACCAGAAACACGCTGATGTCAAGGGGAAGGCCAAAAAGGGGCTGTGGCATCACGAGCAGCCTGACTCCCAGTGCTGCAGTGGCGTTGCTGCCAGGAGCAATTCCACAAGGATTTCGGCCAAGGGAAGCATGACCCAGAGATCAGGGAATTCAGATTAGTCCTAATCTTTCCTGCTGTTACAGCAATGCCACTGCACAGACGAGTTGAGTCACGTTAAACCCACTGCAGATGCAGTGGAGAGGAACAAAAGAAAGAAAGGGAAGTTTCACAGCCAGGAAAATCCCATTTCTACATTTCACAGCTGATGCTAATTCATTGAAGAGAGGAAGAATTCCACTGGTCAATTATACAGAGCCCTGAACCACTAATGTTTTTATCATTTGCATTGTTTTAGTGTTTGCATTTTCCTCTTCCCGGCTCTGATCTTTAACATCACCAAACGTTCACGCTTTCAAACCTGCTCCTCTCCTCGATTCCAGCTACTCAATTCAAGCTCCCACCACCTGCACACTCTCAAACCTTCTCTAAATCCCATCTTCAACCACCCAACAACACTGAGCATTTCAAACCTCCGTACAGTGCGTGGCACACACTCGGGCTCCCCACGCAGCCCAATCCCAGGGACGATCCCGGGACGCCAAACCCAGCCCTCGGCGGAGTCTCAGAGGGGTTTTGTGCACAGCCGGTACCTGCAGTGGGGTCGTCCTGGGGGATCCTGACCAGGGTGTAGCACATGCCAGGCTGGTTGTAGGGCAGGCTGGGAGCTGGGATGCAGCAGAGCACGTCGTAGGCGTCCGAGGGCTCCATCTGCACCGTCACCCTCTCCAGGAGCTGGTCGTTGAGCGTGTTGGTGCAGTCGAACTGCAGCAGAGCACAAGGCACAGCGTGGAACCGGCCCAGAAAACCCTCCCTGGCACACACAGCGGCCTCTGTCACCCCCCATTGACCCCCCAGGCCGGTGAGGACCCCCTGCCTCACCTGGAACACGATGTGGTTGGTGAAGACGTGTTTGATGCAGCGGACGAAGTACTCGGTCTCGGCCTCCGTGAGCTGCACGGGCTCGGAGCACCTGAACAGGGGCCCCAGGCTCTGGAACTCAGGGATGGCTGCCAGTTGTTCTGGGGAGGGAGCAGAGCCAGGGCAAGGACAGGCTTGTCCACTGCTCCCACCCACGGGATCATCCCAGCAAGTCACAGAGCCAAGGAACGGTTTGGGTGGGAAGGGAACTGAAGGATCATCTCAAGGCAGGGACACCTCCCACTGCCCCAGGATGCTCCAACCTGGCCTGGGACACTCCCAGGGATCCAGGGGCAGCCACAGCTTCTCTGGGAAACCCAGTCCAGCCCCTCCTCACCCTCCCAGCCAGCAATTCCTTCCCAAAATCCCATCTATCCCTGCCCTCTGGCAGTGGGACACATTCCCTGTGTCCTGTCCCTCCATCCCTTGTCCCCAGTCCCTCTCCAGCTCTCCTGTGGGAAAGTTCTGGAAAGCCCCTGATCTTCTCATACCTTGGAATATATCCTGGCGTGAAGGAGCAACTTTCTCAGGTTTGTTGGTCACCAGGGCAATCTCTGGGGAGAAAAAACAAAGGCTTTGTGCTCTCAACTACACCAAAACTCCGTCCCATCTCCACCAAAAATTCCTTCCCCTCCCCCCTCCCCCCCAGGACATTTTCCCACATGTCCTGCTGCAAACCACTTCCAGCCCCATTCCTCTCACACTGAAATATCCTTTTTTGGGGGTTTTTTTTGTGAGGAAATGCTGGATTTTACAGAGAGAAATAAACCACATTTTAGCCTAGTAAAAAAAAAAATGGAAGCAGGAGGAAAAAGGGGGAAAAACAAAAAGCCTCAAAGTTTTTGTTCAAGCGCTGTGCAAGGTCAGAAGGCAGCAGCTGAGCAAGGACGTGGAGGACAGCCAGGGAAGTGACTCAGCACTTCTGGAGGGGAGTTTTTCCAAAGGCTGTGAACTAACAAACCCTGATCATTACAGACTTGCCCCTGATAAGGAGAGCAGAACAACAACCCCCTGGGCGCTCTGAGCTGGGCCTACACCCCGTTCACGCCGAGCCTGAGGCGGTACCTGCTTTCTGCTCGAAGATGGGGGCCGTGGCCAGAGGGACTGTCTTCATGTCAAAGGGCTTGTCTGAGGGCTCCAGGGTGTACTGGTGCAGGGCCTTCTCCATGCCAGGAACGGACACTGCCAGCCCTGCCAGGCAAACAGGCAGGAAAATTGGGTGGTGAGAGCAGGAAAAGGTCCCCGGGGTGACAAAGGTGCTTTTCCCAGCCACAGACACACACAGAGCACTTGGAGGCACAGAGTAAAAACAACCTGCTCTGGAGGTGACACAAAGCTGCCAGGCCTAAACATCTGCCTGGGACAAAGCCAGGCAGCCAGGATCCCAGATGTGCTGCTGTGCACACAGCCATGTACAGCCTGGGCTGGCACCGAGACACCTGCTCCTGGTTTTGTCCCAGCAAAGACGGAGCAAAGGTCAGGAACCCCTCCCAGGTGAGGGCCCATCAGAGGGGAGAGCACAGCTCACCCTCCCAGCCTTCTCCAGACAATGCACCCCACGCTGTGCCACACTCAGCCAGGGCCAGGCCTGGGTTCAAGGGGTGATCAGAGCTGGGGGTGTTTGCTGCTCCCAGAGCTGAATCAATCAGAGCTGGGGGGTGTTTGTTGCTCCCAGAGCTGAATCAATCAGAGCTGGGGGTGTTTGCTGCTCCCAGAGGTGAATCAATCAGAGCTGGGGGTGTTTGCTGCTCCCAGAGGTGAATCAATCAGAGCTGGGGGTGTTTGTTGCCCTCACCATTGAAGATGTAGGCGGCGTTCAGCGCCAGCTGCCGCTGCTGCAGCACGTTCAGGTAGAAGGTGGCTCTGTCCCTCACCTCGTCATCGCTGTCCATCATGCACCTGGGGGGGCACAGCAGGGCAAGGCTCAGCTCAGCAGAGCCCAGAGCTGAGCTTAAGGCTGGCCCTGACATTGTAACAACACCCCGGAGCTCCCTGGGTGCCTTCCCAAACCAAGCACAACATTTTAAAAGCGGGAGCTGAAGTTTAACTTGGGGGTTTAAATGCAAGTGGGAACACAGGAGAAGGAGATTAAACCGTGTCTTAACGAGAGCCATGAGCCTGGAACAGCCCAGAGTGCTCAGGCAGACACTGCAGTTATTTAGGAGCAAAGTGGGAATACATTTTCTTGCTTCAAGGGGTGCCTAAAAAACTAAAAAGGTTCCCATGTAGTGAATTCTGCAGAGGGACAGGGAGTTTTTATGTGGGGAGAGAGGGACAGGTTACAGGGGAACAGTTTGATTCTAAAAGGGATTTAGGTTGGATATTGGGAAGGAATTGGTGGCTGGGAGGGTGGGGAGGG
>NW_020956963.1:61860-63208 GCF_003031625.1 Empidonax traillii
CAAAATTCCATAAACCCCTTCAAAACTCCCTAAACCCCTTCAAAATTCCGTAAACCCCTCCAAAATTCCAGAAACCCCTTCAAAATTCCAGAAACCCCTCCAAAATTCCAGAAACCCCCTCAAAATTCCATAAACCCCTTCAAAACTCCCTAAACCCCTTCAAAATTCCGTAAACCCCTCCAAAATTCCAGAAACCCCTTCAAAATTCCAGAAACCCCTTCAAAACTCCATGAACCCCTCTAAAATTCCATAAACCCCCTCAAAATTCCGTAAACCCCTTCAAAACTCCATAAACCCTTCAAAATTCCATGAACCCCTTCAAAATTCCATGAACCCCTTCAAAATTCCAGAAATCCCTTCAAAACTCCAGAAACCCCTTAAAGATTCCATAAACCCCTTCAAAACTCCATAAACCCCTTCAAAATTCCATGAACCCCTTCAAAATTCCAGAAACCCCTTCAAAACTCCATAAACCCTTCAAAATTCCATGAACCCCTTCAAAACTCCCTAAACCGCTTCAAAATTCCATGAACCCCTATAAGCTCCATAACCCGGAGGCCCAAACTCCGCTGCTGAGCGGAGCAGTTGCCACGCGGGTCACACCCCCCCCAGCCCATTCCGGGCGGGAATTGCCAGCCCGGGGGGCACTGACCAGCCCGCACGGCCTCGTTCTCCAGCACCACCCTGTTGAAGATGAAGCGGATGTACTTGGAGGGCGCGGGCGTGCGCGGGCCCTCCCTGCCCAGCAGGTGCAGGATCTTGGTGGCCAGCACGGTGTGCTCGCAGTCCTCGATGAACTCGCACAGGTGGGCCAGCCCCGCCTCCTTGCTCTCGGGGTTCTCCTCGATGATGCCGATGATGCAGTCCACGATGGCCCTCTTGTACTCGAAGCCGCCCTGCGGGGGGAGAGCCCAGGGCGGTGACCCCGCGGTGCTCCCGCGGCAAAGCTCCACGGGAGAGACGGGGGTTGGTGGGGAATGAGAGAGGAGAAGGAGCTGGAGACCCAGCAGGGCAGCACAGCCCCCCTGGCACAGCGGCTGCACAGATCTGGGATGGCCCAGCTCCGACTCTGAGCACGCTGCACCACCAGCAGGGTGCTGGGAGGGAGCCACTGCACCTCCCATGATCCACATCTGGGAGGAGACCCCTCAGTCCCTGCACCTCCCATGATCCACATCTGGGAAGAGACCCCTCAGTCCCTGCACCTCCCATGACCCACATTTGGGGGGAAACTCTCCAATCACTGCACTTCCCATGATCCAAATCTGGGATCCTTCAGTCCCTGCGCTTCCCATGACACATCTGACACAGGAGACCCTTCCCCACACAAAGCAGAGCCCCCAGGTCC
>NW_020956963.1:63229-64773 GCF_003031625.1 Empidonax traillii
TTTTCTTGCTTCAAGGGGTGCCTAAAAAACTAAAAAGGTTCCCATGTAGTGAATTCTGCAGAGGGACAGGGAGTTTTTATGTGGGGAGAGAGGGACAGGTTACAGGGGAACAGTTTGATTCTAAAAGGGATTTAGGTTGGATATTGGGAAGGAATTGGTGGCTGGGAGGGTGGGGAGGGGCTGGACTGGATTTCCCAGAGAAGCTGTGGCTGTCCCTGGATCCCTGGAGTGTCCCAGGCCAGGTTGGAGCACCCTGGGATAGTGGGAGGTGTTGGGGTTGGAACTGGGTGGTCTTTAAGGTCCCTTCCACCCAAACCACCCCACGGTTCTCTGATTCGTTACCCCCTGAGGAATGTTCCAGACCAGACCACTCCCCCACTCCCACGCCTAATCCCACCTCTGATTGGCTTGTTCCCAGCAGTTCGTGCTCCCTGCAGCCACGCAGGGCAGGTGGCAGATGGACACCAGGATCGACAACCCCAGTGCCAGTTCCAACCTTGCTGCTCCCGTCCCCCCCAGCTCAGCACAGACACACAGAGCCCCCAGAGCTCATTTCACACACACAGAGCTCAGCACACACACACAGAGCTCAGCACACACACACAGAGCCCCCAGACCTCATTTCACACACACACAGCCCCCAGAGCTCACCTCTGCAGCAGCACCAGGATACTGGGGAGCAGATTCTCGTTCTGGGCCCCGAACTTTGCCAGGGCACTGACGGCAGCTGGAGAGAGAACAGGGAGTGTCACGGGGGGCTCAGCTCGATTCACACACCGACACACCCCCAGCCCTCAGTCAGAGCACCCTGCGGCCCAAAATGTGCAATTTACAGCTCCCCCTCACCCCCACACACGGGCAGTGCTGGGGGAAGGCTGCAGGGTTCCTGTGCTTCCAGGGGGGAGCAGTTTGGGGGGGGATAATGGGATCAATCCAGGGGGTTTTCCTCACACAGAGGAGCTGAAACCCCTCAGCAACCCCAGTCTGATCCAACCGCAGCTCAGTGTCAGCCTGAAGGAATCCCACACCCAGGGAGAAGACAAAGATGACTGACACTGAAACAAAGGTTCTGATACTGCAACAGGGAACTCCCAAAAAAACAGGGAAGAAGCAGGGGCCCCTCCTCAGGAATTGCCTCTCAACTTCAGGACACAATCCAAGGGGGGCATAGAAGAGAATGTTACTAATAGTCTGTAAAATATTCTGTAAAAGATCCTGTAAAACATTCTGTAAAATATCTTGTAAAATGCTTCGATTCTGTAAAATATCCTGTAAAATATTTCTATTCTGTAAAAAAACTACACTCACTAAAATACTTCTATCCTGTAAAATAAAACACTGCCATTCTGTAAAATATTCTGTAAAACACTTCTATTCTCTAAAATACTTTTATTTTCTAAAACACTTCTATTTGTAAAATATTTATTCTGTAAAATACTTCTGTTCCCTGAAATACTTCTATTTTCTAAAATACTCCTATTTTCTAAAATACTTCTATTCTGTCAAATGCTTCTCTAAAATACTTGTAATCTGTAAAATCCTTT
>NW_020956963.1:67644-69451 GCF_003031625.1 Empidonax traillii
CTCCCCCCAGCTCCCCCCAGGTCCCCCAGCCGCAGTGTCCCACGTACATCGTCCCTGAGCATGTTGGACAGGAAGGTCATCATGACGCTGTGCTTCCGAGGGTACTTCTGGCACAGGGCGCTGATGGCCTGCACCACCACCACCTGCAGAGCAGCACACAGGGACAGCCCTCAGGGCTGGTTTGCCACGGAAACCGCAGGGTTTATTTCAGTCTGTCACCGTGGCTGGTGAAGTTCATGCCCAAGGATAAAAGTCAGGTGGTGGATTCTCAGCGTAACAACCTCCTGTCAGCCTGCAAGGCCTGGCTTTGCGAGAGGGACTGGGATTGAGGGTGGACTGCTAACCCAATCCTAACCTCCCCAGTCACATCCTGCCTCGAAAACCCTTTTCAGTTTCAAAGGTGCCTGGTACTTACTCCATTTCCTCACAAAACCAGGAATTTAGGAGCACTGCAGAGACCTGCTGTGCTCCTCAAGGCAGCCCCATGATGTGGAGGGGACAGGTGATCCACCCTGAACCAATTCATTACCACAATTCAAAAACTTTGAGGGAGAAATTTATCACTCACACTGGTTGCTAAATGTGTATCAGACTGAAATGCTACAGATTCAACCAGAACAGTTAAAAATCCCTCCTTCTCCCCAAGGAGGAAACCGGAAGGCAGGAGAAGGTTTTGCAGGATCTTGCACAGGAGCCAGGAATCCACCAAAGGACATTTATCCTCTCTTGGAATGCTGGGGAGGAAAGGGCAGAGCCAGGAATCCACCAAATGACAACTGTCCCTTCTTGGAATGGTGGGTTGAAAGGACAGAGCCAGAAGTACATCAAAGGACATTTCTCCTCTCTTGGGGTGGTGACAGGAAAGGACAAAGCCAGGAATCCACCAAAGGACATTTATCCTTTCCTGGAGGGCTGGGAGGAAAAGCACAAAGCCAGGAATTCACTAAATTCACAATTATCCCTTCTTGGAATGATGGGAGGAAAAGACAGAGCCAGAAGTACATCAAAGGACATTTCTCCTCTCTTGGAGAGCTGGGGAGGAAAGGGCAGAGCCAGGAATCCACCAAAGGACATTTCTCCTCTCTTGGAGAGCTGGGAAGAAAGGACAGAACAAGGAATCCATCAAAGGACATTTGTCCTTTGTGGGAGGAAAGGACAGAGGGCATTTCAGCTGGAAAGCAGAGCATTACACTCGAATTTCAACCTGGCTTTGCTCTACCAGACCAAGCCACGGCCGGATTAAAAAAAAAAAACACAAATGGGAAAAGCTTCATAAAAAACAAGAAATGGGAGAAAAACCTGCAGGTGGCAAGAGCAGAGGCCTCCAGTGGCACACCTTAAACTCATCTGAGATCTCTGACACGAAGGAGGAGATCTGCTTCATGAGCCTGTCCACGCTGCTCTCGCTGCCCGTCTTGAGCAGCGTGGTGATGGCCAAGGTGGCGATGCTGCGGTTCGAGTCGGTGATCAGGTTCTCCAGGTCCAGGTTGCAGGCAGTGACTGCAGAGGGGTGTTTCATGGCCACCTGCAAAAGGAAGGCAGTCCCCAGTCGCACGGCAGCAACGTCCCACAGTTCAGAGAGCCGGGGGCAGGCAAGGCTCGGCTGGCTGGTTCTGATGGAACGCTCGGGTTCTGCTGTGCCAGCGTTCCAAGGGGCAGCTCACGGGTTCCAGGCACAGAGTGCTGCTGGGCAGCTCTGAAATCAAGGGGTTCCTTCCCTCCTGCAGATTGGGCAAGACTGAATACCCAGCACTCTGCTTCCTCACAGCTGGCAGCTCACGAGGTGTCAAAGCACAGCTTGTCACAC
>NW_020956963.1:70115-81283 GCF_003031625.1 Empidonax traillii
GGTTCTGCTGTGCCAGCGTTCCAAGGGGCAGCTCACGGGTTCCAGGCACAGAGTGCTGCTGGGCAGCTCTGAAATCAAGGGGTTCCTTCCCTCCTGCAGATTGGGCAAGACTGAATACCCAGCACTCTGCTTCCTCACAGCTGGCAGCTCACGAGGTGTCAAAGCACAGCTTGTCACACCCCCACGGTCCCAAGATGAGCAAGCATAGCCCGGGTGCAGCAAGGATTTCTGACACCGCAGGGTATCTGGCGGGGAAAAGGCAATTCCCCAGCCTGGGGTAGCTCCAAGCAGAGTAAATCCCATCATTAGGCACTGCTGGCTTGCCCTGAAGGTCAGAAGTTGAGGCAGTTCAGAGGGTTTGGGAGCACTCACTTTGTTGAGGGTCCGAACGGCCGCGTATCTCAGGACGGGTTTGGAGGAACTGCAGAAAAGCTGCAACACTGGGCACAGAAAAAGAGAGTTTCTTTCAAAGAGAGGAAAGTATAAATTATCTCCACTCAACTGTGCTAAATATTCAGGCAGCTCTGTGCATAATTCAGTAGGTTAAAAGTAACCTCCTGGGGTTTCTCTCCTGATCAATAATGAGGGCGTGGCACAGTTGCCTGGGGCATGTCTGGGCATCCAGTTCTTCCACTTCCCACGGCCTGAAGGGGCTCCAGGAGAGCTGGAGAGGGACTGGGGGCAAGGCATGGAAGGACAGGACACAGGGAATGGCTTCCCAGTGCCAGAGGGCAGGGACAGATGGGATATTGGGAAGGAATTGCTGGCTGGGAGGGTGGGAAGGGGCTGGACTGGATTTCCCAGAGAAGCTGTGGCTGCCCCTGGATCCCTGGGAGTGTCCAAGGCCAGGCTGGAGCAGCCTGGGACAGTGGGAGGTGCTGGGGTTGGAACTAGATGGTCTTTCAGGTCCTTTCCAGCCCAAACGTCCATCACTCCCTCCCACCCCAAATTCCCCCAGCTGGCCCAAGGCAGGTCCCCCTGTGCCACCTCTGCTGCCCACTCTCCAAAGCCCTGGATGGAAGGGGAAAAAGGGATCCAAGTGCTCCTCATGCCAAAGCCCTTTAACTTGGGCAGGAGCAGAAAACTCGGGGTTTGGGGCCTTGATTTCTGCTGTCCTGCCTGTGCTGTGCTTTATTCCCCCTTTTTTGAGGTGTCAGGGGCCCTGCCCCACCTGAGACGGCGGGTGCCAGCTCCCTGGCAGTGCAGTTGGGGAGGTGGATGATGGCAGAGGCGGCTTCATAAATCACCATCTCGTGCTTGTTCCTCAGGCAGCTCTCGATGAAGTCGAACAGGGGACTTTCGTGGCTGCAAAAAGAACCATTGGGGCTGGAAAAGCACCTGCCCAAGATCACCCAAGGCCAGCCCTCCCCCCAGCACTGCCCCAGGCTGGCTTTAACGCTTCAACCCCACCCTCACGCTGCAGCTCTACATTTACTGTCACTTTATTCACCTTTGCAGGACCTTCCTCCAGCCAGAAATGCTGCATTCTACCAATCAGCACTTCCATCAGCACACAGAGAAGTGCACTGAAGAGCCAGCTCTCAATTCACAACCTTGTGCTGGCTCTGTGGAAAACTCTCGGGATTCCTGTCGTCTCCCACGAGCCACAACTCTTGTTTTTCCAAAGAAAAAGGTGGAAAAGGCAAACCAGAGGGGCTTGCTCTGAAGTTCCCAGCGCTCCCAGGACAGCACTACTAAAAATCCCCGTCCCCAGCTGAGCCGTCCTGCCCCTGTGTCCCATTTGAACTCGACAGGCCGGTCCCTGGGGGTGTTTTCAGGCACTGATGCCTGCAAGGCTGATTAACCTGGGCCCCCCCGTGCCTTTCTCTCCCCTTACCCCTCGTCGCTGTCCCTGAGCAGCTTGCTGGCGATCCTGATCAGCATGCAGTAGGCAAACTGCGACTTCAGCCCGGCCTTGGTGAACTTGGTGAGCATCTTGGACACGGCGAGGCGGTCGCTCCTGCGCAGGTGGTACAGCACCCCCAGGGCGTGGTACTGCGGCATGGGACACGAGGGACACGCTGAGCGGGGCTGGGACACACCTGGGCACGGCTGGGACACACCTGGGCACGGCTGGGACACACCTGGGCACAGCTGGGACACACCTGGGCAAGGCTGGGACACACCTGGGCAAGGCTGGGACACACCTGGGCACGGCTGGGACACACCTGGGCACGGCTGGGACACACCTGGACATGGCTGGGACACACCTGGACATGGCTGGGCACGGCTGGGACACACCTGGGCACAGCCTGGGACACACCTGGGCACGGCTGGGACACACCTGGACATGGCTGGGACACACCTGGGCACGGCTGGGACACACCTGGGCACGGCTGGGACACACCAGGACAGAGCCTGGGACACACCTGGACACAGCTCCTGCCTCCTGCAGGAACCCCCCAAGCTCCAGAGGGAGGAGCTGCCCCAAAAATTCCTGCAGGGTTCCCTTTGCCCTTCCTGCCCGCCCCAAAGCCTCGGGTGTTTCTCACCCTGAACACCATCAAGTATTTCAGAACATCCAAAGGGCCCCAGGGTTGATTTGGTGCCTTTTTCTCCCCTTTAAATACTTATAAATATTTAATATATACACTGTATATATTACATAGATAATAATATAAAATAGTACACATTATGATAAGTATATATATCCGTATATATTGTATGTTAAATTACTTATTATTATAAGTGTATATTATATATAATTATTATGGATTATAGTCTATTATATATTATTGTATATATTATCTCTATAGAGATATCCCACTATTTACCAGGGACAGGGAAGGGCAATGCCCTCCAGAGCCAGCTCTTCATCAACAACACAGCGCTGGGACTGGGGAAAACTCGGGAGTTTTGGAAATGGCCATTCCTGGTTTTCAGAGAATAAGGGGAAAACCAGAGCCAGGCACTTTTTCCAGGGTTTTTTAAAGAATTCCCAGGATACCACTGAAGCCCAGGAGCGTGTTTGGGGTCTCCTGGCACGGCCACCCCCAAAACACACCTGCACCATGACGTTGTCACTGGAAGCTGCTTCCTGGGCCTCGTTGATCCACCGTTTGACCACGTCGTAGCTGATCTTCATCATGTGCTGGAAGAAGACACAAACAAACTCATGTGGGATTTACCAACCTCTTCATCCCACACAACTAAAAAAAAACATGTTTTTCTTACATTTCAGCCTCAAACTACCAAACTTTCACCTCTGTTTTGCTTTTAAATAGAAATATTAATGAAGGAGAGCTTTCCCTGCCTTTTCTCCCACACAAGGCAGAGGAAAACAAAAGCAAACTTCTTCCTCTTGCCCTCCTGGCACAAATAAACCTGAAGGGGTCAAATCCTTCAATCCTTAAAAAAGATGGAGAGATGATGAACATTTTGCAGTAAATTATTACAATGAATGTGCTCCAAAGCAAGAGAATGTTGAAGGAGTTTGGGAAGACAAAGGAAACTCCATTGCCACTGTTTTTATGTCCCAGTGAGGAGATGAAGGATCATCTCCAGGGAAAAGGAGATGAAGGGTCACCTCCAGAGAAAAGGAGATGAAGGATCATCTCCAGGGGAAAGGAGATGAAGGGTCATCTCCAGGGAAAACGAGATGAAGGGTCACTTCCAGGGAAAGGAGATGAAGGGTCACTTCCAGGGAAAAGGAGATGAAGGGTCATCTCCAGGGAAAAGGAGATGAAGGGTCATCTCCAGGGAAAAGGAGATGGAGAAAGAACAAACCCAGCTAATTGCAGCCCAGATTTTAAATAACTCCGTGCTTTACTCACCAGGGAAGACACGAGAGCAGAGCTGGACACGCTGGGCACCCTGTCCACGATGGCCTGTTTCATGTACCTCTCGATGGCCTGCAACATCGTTCCCTGGGGAGGGGAAAGGAGGGAACGGAGGAGGTGTGGGTCCTTTGGAGGAAGGGAAGGGGAGGGAGGGAGCAGAGACACCAGCAGCCTGCGGGGTGAGGGGCAGGTGCTGGCAGAGCAGGAGGGGCTGGGCACTCACGTCAGTGATCCTGCAGAGCGCCCGGATGGCCGGCCCGCGATACACGTCCTCCTTGCCCGTCATGTCCTTGGTCAGACTGTGGGAACACACCCCCTGTGAGACCCTCCTGCACACCTCCTGCTCTGTGACAGACCTCCCTCATGTCTTCTTTGATAGCTCCTAAATATCCCCTCAGTATTCCCTTCAATCACCCCCTTAAACCATCGCCGGGATATCTCCTTTAACACCTCCTTAAAACACCTCCTTGATATCTCCTTAAATCATCCCCTTAAACCATCTCCTTAAACCATCCCCTTAAACCATCCCCTTAAACCATCCCCTTAAACCATCCCCTTAAACCATCCCCTTAAACCATCCCCTTAAACCACCCCCTTAAACCAGCCCCTTAAACCAGCCCCTTAAACCAGCCCCTTGACATCTCCTCTAATATCTCCCTGATATCTCCTTTTGTGATACTCATCTCATCTCATCTCATCTAGTTGTCAGCACAGAACTGATAAGTTGGCTACAAACAGCTTCTTAATAATTACAATTCTTAATAAATAAAATCCTTAATAATTAAAATGCCTAATAATTAAAATGTGATTTAATAATAGTGGAGTTCAGTTCGCTGAACAGCTCAAAAATACACCCAATAGAAAATATAAGTAATGTAAACACATATTGTAAAATACAGATAATAAAAATACATAAAGTATATATAAAATAAAGTGGTTGGCACATGCTACAGAGCCCATTTTTGCCCTTGCAACAACAGCAATGACTATTTTATAGTCCAAAAAACTGATAGTTCAGCTGGGAGACTGAACTGGGCTTTTCCCTGACACCAAGTGAAGTCACAGCTTAAGCTGCGACAAATCCATGGAGCACCAATAATTTCAAAAAACAACCCCAAACCACAAGTAGCAACCAGCTGCTAATTTCTGCAATTAAAAAAAAAAAACCTGCCTGTAATTAAAAACATTCTTGTAATTCAAAAACCCTGCAGCCCTTTTGGGCAAACACCGAAGGTGGCGAGAGAAAAACACCCTTTCAGGCGGTGCCTCGTAACTCTGTGCCCCCTTACAAAGCAGCAGTTCAAAGGAACACCTGCACAGGCAGTTTCAGAGCTCTGATTCTGGGGGTTTTTTTGGGAGTGCCCCCACCTGCTCGTGACAATGATGACGTCCTCCGAGATGTTGGCCATCTCCTTGATGGTGAGGTAGCACATCCTTCGAAGGGTTTGCTGCCAAAACACGGCAGAGGAACGTTAAACTCCATAAAACCCACTCAGAAATATCCTTCCAGAAGCTGCAGAACTTGAAGAAACCTGAAATATTTCACTGGAAAAGCTAAAAAAGCTTTTAAATGGAACGTGTTCTGTTCAAAGTTCTGAGCAGGATGTTTTAAGCTACATTTGATATGTGGGTGACAGCAAAACCCCCTGCTATCAAATCAGAAGAGATAAATATCCTGTGAAATTGTAAGAATCAAAAGAAAACGCACATGAATTACGTCAGAAGTGACACGTCACATCTGCAGGCAGAAGCCTCACAGTTATCAGTTTAAAAGCTTGAAAAACGACTTCCTTTGTTACTGCTAACCTTGTTACTGTAAGTGTAAATCTTAAAAAAAAATCCATATTCCTATGTTCAAAAACCCTCTAAATGTGGGTATGAGGAAGGTTCCAAACAGTCTGTACTCCCAAAATCGTTATTCCACCTTTAACCAGTCACACGTGGACAAATCCCTAAAAACAAATCAGGCCGATTTTAACCAAAATTAACGAGACCCAACACAGGAAGCGGCCCGAGTTTTCCGAAGGGATCCCAGCAGGCCTCTCATTGTGCTGATTGCCGAGTTTAATCCGGATTTCAGGATGTTCTCACCCCTCAGCAGGGGAGCTCAAGCCCCGGTGGTGCCGGGAACAGCGGCGGTTGATCCGCAGGCAGCCCCTTCGTTCCCGAGCACACGGGGGGGAGGGTTGCAGGTAAAAGCAATGATTATAATCACCCTGATTTGTGTGTGTTGAGCCTCTGTCATCATTCACAGCCTTAACAATTCCGCTCAGAGCCCACCAAAACCACCCACAGAAGAACCGCCTGATTATTGAGCCGCTTGTTCCGACTCCACGATTCCAAAGCAGGAATTGCCTCCCACGTCCCGAAATCCCAACCGCCCGAGCAGCCCCTGCGAGCCCAGACAGAGGCAGGGAGGCAGCAGAGCAGCAGGTACTCACATCGTTAGACTGGAACAGCCTGGTCATGGCAAAAAACGCTTCCGTGGCCTCCGTGGTTCCCAAGTGCTCGCCCTGCAATTCCCGTGGAGGGAGTGAGGGAAAAGCAGCGTCGGCACTGAGCTGCCTCCACCCCCCACCCCCATTTTAATCCCTTCCCACACACCAGGAATCTTTCCCTGCAGATTTTCCCCTCCCTCCCCTTCTTTCCCAGGGCATACATGTCAAGTTTACCGCTTGGCTTTCAATACAAATCCCATTCCCAGCGAGGGAGTGGTTTGCCAAGTCATTTTCCTGCTGACAGGATGAGCGGGGAAGCTTCTTTCCCTCTGAAAGCTGGTGGGAATGAGCCTCAGGAATATTCCCTCTGGCTGGGAAGAAATCCCAGCGGTTACCTGGTTCAGCAGGTAAAGGATCTTGGTGAGGATGTGAAGGCATCTCCGTGGGTTTATGGGGGTCTCGTTGAAGATCCGTGCCTGGAAACGTGGAATAAAAACAGTAACTATTTCTCTTTCACCTCAAAAAGTGAGGAAATTTTCAACCAAGCCGCTTATAATTTTTATTCAGCTCTAAATATCTCTCCCTTCTGAACACGTGTCCCAGAGAACACGTTCCTGTCGTTCAGCTCATCCACCTGCAGTCTGCTGGATCTGAACAACCACTCAGTTTTTATCACCTGGAACTAACCAAAACACCTCAAAAGAAAACATTTTTAATTCAGAAATAAAGCATTTCTTTCTCCTTCAGAAAGAGCCCCCTGAGATGCCACGTGTCCACATGGATCCTGCCACCTAATTACCCCACAAAGCCCTCTCATTAAGTGCAGATGAAGTGACTTTATTTACATCCTCAGCGGTTTTAAATTAAACTACAATAATTTATCCATTCACGTTTCCTGAAGGAGAATTAAAAACCCCAGAGTTAAACAGCATTACATCCAGACTATTCCTACCTCCTGGAGCACAGCACTCTTCTCCAGATGCTGGAAGGGATTGGAGCCGCTACCTGAGGAACAACAGACCAGTTAAGGAAATCAAGGGGCATTTTCAACATAGCTGGAAGGTGAGGGAAAAGAAAGGTGTTTAATTAAAGTTATTTTGCTTTAATATCCTTTCACATAAAAGGATTTGCACCTTAATTTTTTTGCCTAGATCCCCTATTTTTATCCCTTGAGGCACCAAAAGCACTGAAGGCACCAGCTGATGATCAGGACCTGAGACAGAAGTGAAACCACCCCCCAGAGCCACCATCAGACACAAAACCCCCTACCAACCCTCCTACTGCTCCTGCCCCTCTTCCCCCAGCAGCAGTTCCTGATTTTCTGATCGTTTACTCCTCATTCTGACACCCCGAGCAGAAGGAAAGTGAAACAGAACAGTCCAGGCAGGGGAGATGCTGAAAGGCTCCTCTGAAGCCTTTCAGCATCTCCCCTGCCTGGACTGTTCTCTGAAGCCTTTCAGGGTTTGGTTGGGTATCAAAATGACTTTAAAAGTGTTTATTTGTCTTTACACATACTACAACACTGTTCAGGCGCGGATATAAACATAAATATAAAAATAAATACACAGAACCTCTTCCTGAAGGGAGGGAGCACCTGCACCGGGCAGAGATGGATAAAATCCTCTCTGTGTGCAAACAGGCAGAACCAGCAGGCCCCGGTTCCTCTGGATTTGGAAACACTTTGACCGTCAGTCCTTAGAGCAGAAGCACAAACACCCCAGAGCTGGGAAAGGCGGGAGGCCACGGAACGGTTCGGGCTGGAAGGGATTTATTTTAAGGACCATCCCGTCCCACCTGGGAGCGGCTCCTCCCACTCTCCCAGCTCGCTCCAGCCCGGCCTTGGACACTTCCAGGGATCCAGGGGCAGCTCGTGCCTGATCGTCATCACCCTCAGGCCCCTCCCGAGCCCCCCAGACCCGCCGTACCGGACTCCTCGTCCTTCTTATCGAACTTCTTGATCATGGCGGCCTGGCTCCCTCACGGCTCCCTCACGGCTCCCTCACGGCTCCCGCTCCCTCCCAGCGCCGCCGCCGCCTCCCGGCCCCGCAGGAAGCACCGCCCCCGCCGCGCGCCGCGCCCGCCGATTGGGCGGCGGGGCCGTCAATCAACCGCAGGGGCGGGTTCGCGCCTTTCGCGCGCTGAAGGGGCGGGGCCGAAGGGGAGGGGGAGTCTTAAAGGGGCCGCGCGCGGTGTGTGAGGGGAGCGAGGGGAGGAACCGGCGGGGCCCGCGGAAACACGGGGAAAAAACACGGAAATAGCACGGAAATAGCACGGAAATAGCAGGCAGCTCCCGCGGTAAAGCAGCCATTTGGGCCCCCTGGCAAAAACCAGAGTTCACGTGTAACTCATGTAACTCGTGTAACTCCCATGTAACTGACACGTAACTCGCATGTAACTCGTGGAGCTCACGCACAATTCGCACATAACTTACATGTAACTGAGATGGAACACACATAACTCGCGTGTAACTCCCATGTAACCCCAATTCAACTCACACACTATTCACATGTAACTCCCATGTAACTCATGTGTAACTCCCCTGTAACTCCCATGTTATTCACATGTAACTCCCATGTAACTCATGTGTAACTCCCCTGTAACTCCCATGTTATTCACATGTAACTCCCACGTTATTCATATGTTATTCACCTGTAACTCCCCTGTAACTCCCATTTTATTCACATGTAACTCTCATGTTATTCACATGTAACTCCCACGTTATTCACCAGTAACTCCCCTGTAACTCCCGTGTAACTGCCACGACAAACCCCCCCTCAATCCCCTTGGCCACCAAAGGGCCTCAGGCTGTGCCAGGGGAGTTTCGGGTTGGATTTTGGGAATATTCCTGCCGGGAAGGGGCAGGGCTGATCCCCATCCCCCAAATCCCTGTGGATGTGGCACCGGGGACACGGGTGGGTGGGTTCAGTGCCTGGAATGTCACATCCCTGCCCGGGATCCGTGTCCTGGGATGAGGGAACTTCAGCTCACAGCTCCATTTATAAGGAATTTTCTTCCCAAAGCTGGGTTTTTCATGGAATTTTTGTTCCGTGAGCATGACAAGTTTCTTATTTCCATCACATTTTCCCTACTTTTCTTGCTTATAATACCGGCTCCTTCCCTTCCCATGGGATTTTTCCCACTCTAGGGCCTCAGTGTGGTCATTCACAGGGATTTAATACTAATTACAGGGGATTTGTATTAATTGTGGTCCTTTCCTGGGCTGTTTAAGGGGGGTTTAATGGTCCAGCCCCCAACTTTGGGCAGGACACGAAAGATCCAAGGGATCATTCCCAGCATTTGTTCCCACTGGGAACAAACCCAGCTCCCGGCACGGGCACTTCTTCCTGCAGGATCCCTGAATTAGGATAAAGCAAATTATTTCCCAATTAAAAAAACCCAACCAACCAACCAACCAACCAACAAACCAAACACAATCCCAATAGTCTGGAGAGATGAAAGAATTAATTCAGTGCCTTTTTCCCTGGAACTAGGGGGGGGAACCCCAATCCAAAACCATCCCAGAAGCCCCAGAATTTATTTAAATATTTTATTTATTTATAACATCTAAATATATAACATTTATTTAAATGTTAACCTTCCCTCAGCTTCCAGAGGCAGCAGGTGGTTGCTGCTGTGCTCCCTCCCAGTCCTGGAATGGTTTTTTCCTCAGGCCAAAGATTTCAGTTTTCAAACCACCCCCAGACAGAAGAACATTTATTATTTTATTATTATTATTATTATTATTATTATTTCCTTGGAGGTGTTCCATAATTCTGTAGCTCCCAGCCAGCACTGCAATTTCTCCCCGGATCAGGAAAACCCTCCCTCCCTTCCTCTTTGTTCCCTATTTTGATTTTCCCAGGTGCCCCAGCTTTGGGACAGGGGCTGGGCCAGCCACTCTGAATTAATTCACAGCGATTCTGACCAGAGCAGATTGCTGGGAAATCATTCCATTTACAGTCAGCAGGATGAACCACACCCCCCTCCCCAGATATTCCCAGGAGACAGGAAGATTTTGGGATGAACTCACATCCTGAGAGCGTTTGGAGCAGGAACACCTGCCGGAGGTGACGAGAAATGAGGGAATTCCTGGCTAATTCCCTCAGGGAAAAGCAGAGCAGACGAATCATTCCCGCTCCTTTGCTGCGTCCTTTCGCTTTCTGTTGGAAAGGGAACCCAAAGGGACATTTTTTCCCTCCTCACCCCTGCTGGTACCTCCAACCAGGCAGTTTGATTTCCCTTTGAACTCCAATCCTGGACCCGAATCCAGCTTTTCTCACCCCAAAATCCCGCTTTGGTTCGGGAGTCGCGGCCGACACCGCAGCCCTTCCCTCCGAGGACAAAGAGGTGAATCCCAGCAGAGCTCCTCAACCCCTTCAGGGTGTGCTGGTGCATCCCCCTGTGCTCCCCCCCTGGAATTCCCACTCCCCATCCCACATGGATGGCCAAGTGCCCCCCCCCCGACCCCTCCGGCTGGGCAGGACGGGAATTCCCGCAGGGCAGAGCTGGCAGTGAATTGTCCCTGCCAGGAACAGCCACTGCCCAGCAAGGGGAGGGAGGAGGGATGACCAGCTGATCCCTGAAAAACCCCTCCAGCAGCTTCCCAGCTTGGCTTAGGCCAGGAGGGGAATTCCCTGATGGCTGAAGGCGGTCATGGAATCACAGAGTGGGTCTGGATGGAAAGATCATCCCATCCCACCCCCTGCCACGGACAGGGACACCTCCCACTGTCCCACTGCTCCAGCCCAGCCTTGGACACTCCAGGGATCCAGGGGCAGCCACAGCTTCTCTGGGAAATCCAGTCCAGCCCCTCCCCACCCTCCCAGCAGGAATTCCTTCCCAATCTCCCACCTGTCCCTGCCCTCTGGCACTGGGAAGCCATTCCCTGTGTCCTGTCCCTCCAGGCCTTGTTCCCACATCGACGTCTCAATCCTTAAATCAACTAAATGTG
>NW_020956963.1:83516-85425 GCF_003031625.1 Empidonax traillii
AGGGGGAAGGTTTTGTCCCCGGGGTCCAGGGACTTGGCTGGGAGCCAAGTCCAACCTGGGACATTTTGTGGAGGTTCCACCGAGATAACCAGTAAGTTGTTTTGGTAACAATTTCTGGGCAGGTGGCCAAGTTCTGCCAAACATTGCCTTTGTTTGGGAACAGTGCTGGGATTGCAGCCAAGAGGGATTCTTTTATATAAATATGCCTCTTGTTTAAGAACAGTGAGGACAACATATAAACAATGGCCACTTTTCTAATTTTCAATGTGCTTTTAGCAGCTTTTGCACCTGTTTTAGGCTACTACATGTGGGACAATCCAAATCCAACAGTGTTCAATTGGCGAGACATTTGGGAAAGGTATTCTTCCTATCTTGACTTCAAAGGTTGGATACTAGAAATTCCCAAACTGACTATTGCCTCTAATAATTATGTAAATTGTGTGGCAACAATTTTGGTCATGATGAATGTGATGAACATACTCTTTAAAATTGGAAGGATTGTGTTACGCTGGTTTCCTTGTTTTAGGAAAGGCCGTACTCCAAAGGGATTACCTGGAGCTTTGGAAAGGGGCTTGAAAAGGGCAGTTCCTGGTTGGCAAGGAGCATGGGAAGAGTTTGGTAAATGGATAGGGCGCTTGGCACCTCCCATTACTTGGGACTTCACGCCAGCACAGGCCTTTGATCCTAATGAGATAACCCGTCGTTTAATGGAGGGTTGTCTTACATACCAGGATCCAAATACCCAGATCTCTGCTCTATGCTGGGGCCTGGCTAGTGCTTACCGAGCTGCTGTAGACCATGTTCAAAAAGCTAAGGCTGAGTCAGGGACACAAACTACACCACTCAGAATGGAATCCACCAAGGCCAGAGTCCAGACGCCATTTGAAGCTAGCACAGCTGGGACCAAACCTGCGGACACTGGAGTTCCATTTATGGACTTTATGAACATGGGAACTCACATGTCAACACCTACAGCCACCTCTGTGACCGAGACCAGGGCCCACACCACAGATCCTGAAATCACTATCGCCCTCATAACAAAAGAGAAGATGTGGATAAGGGATGATGCAGAGTCCACATGCCAACCCCCACGACTGAGGCGTGTAACTGAAGAAGAAGAAGAACGAGCCGTGAGAGAAGGAGCACGTCCCAAGGAATTAGGGGCGCGTCCAAAAGAGAGGGGGATGCGTCTGAAGGAAGAAGAGGCAACAGCTCGGGTGCCTGATGGAACACAGAAGCCAAGGAGAATGTTGTCACCTGAATATACTCTCCTTGATTGTTCCACAGAAGAAATGGAGGAATATCTAAAATCCTCATCCCAGGGTCCGGAGGATTATTCATTACCTTCACCCATCAGAAGCCCATCCCCTAGGCGTGTTCCGTTTCCTCATTCACGTGAGAGAGGCAGAGTGGAGACAGTTCCACAAAGATACATCAGAAGAGAGGTGGAAATGGATAGGAGGGATGTCCATCCAGGAGCAGAAGTCGTGAGAACATCTGAAGTACTACGATCATTGACCCCAGCAGAGCTCCGGGATTTAAGAAAAGATTATAGTCGCCAGCATGATGAACGAATTCTAACCTGGCTGGTAAGGTGCTGGGACAACGGAGCTAGAAGTCACATGCTGGAAGGTCACGAAGCACAGCAGTTGGGATCTCTGGCTCGAGACCGTGAGATTGAACAAGGGATTGCACGAGAGCGATTTAGTTATAGTCTCTGGCTTAGGATCCTTACTGCGGTGAGAGAGAGATATCCATTTAAAGAGTACTTAACAAGTTCTCCAAGAAAATGGACAACTGCAGAAGAAGGTATTCAATATCTACGGGAACTGGCCATGCTTGAACTTATCTTCAGTAAGCCGGACTATTATGATATCTTAGACCCTGCGCGTCTCCCGTGTACCAATCC
>NW_020956964.1:0-29322 GCF_003031625.1 Empidonax traillii
GGTGGGAGCCTGACCTTGACAGCTGCAAACAGGCAAGATGGGCTCACAGTCATTTTATTTATGATCCTCTCAGGCTCAGAGGAGACTCAGCACTCTCTGCAACTCCCTGCCTTCCATACCATTGCTTAGCAGAACTACCCACTTAAATTAAATTGCTCTGTTTGTTATCTAACCCTCTACTGGGAGTTTTTCTTTAGCTTTTACACCCTGGAGTAAATAATCCTGATGAGGACCTTCCATCTGTCCACCCGTTTGTTAATTGGTCATAATAATAAATCATTTGTTTATATAAATCTTTCTGCTCTGCCATCATTAAAACCTGCAGGACAAAGTGGGTTATAAGAGCTCTGTAATCCCTTTAAATTTAAACTGCTAACACAGTCTGGGGCTAAGATGGGATTCAGCTGCACCTAAACCCTTCCCTGGGAAGGAGTTTGGAAAGCCAGGGAGTCCTTCCCGCACCTCCAGACTCTCCAGCAAGGCTTTGCTTTTTAAAACTTGGCCTGAGCCTCCCACTCTCTCGTGCCAGAGAATAAGAAGAGCTGGACAAACCAGGGTCAAAACTCCCCCAGGTTTGCTCCTCCAGTTCTCCTACAATAGATGTCTGAAAACCAAGATATTGTCCCTCTGGACAAAAAAAAAAAGCAGCTGAAACAAGACTCGAGAGGTTTTCTTTCCTTGACATGTGAATTAATATTATATAGCAATAATTAATTAATTAATTAATTAGTATCTATAATAATAATGTTTAATATTTAGTCCCGGTGTCTGAGGACCAAAATATCCTCCCAAAAAATGCCTGTTAATTATTATTTAAGCAGTGATTTACAGCTCAGACCATGCAGAAAAGAGTTTGTTCTTGCTGTGACCAACTAAAACACCCCGTGGGTGTCACTGGTATCCTCATCTTCCCCCTTCCCCTTTGTGTCTTACACTGGAGCTTCTTTCCATCCCTCCCTCACTCATTAATCCAAGGATTAATCCACACGGATTTCATGCCCATCTTCACCCCCACCAGAGCCCCCAGTGCTGAGTTAAAATCACTGTGATCTTCCAGGGATTTCAAGCTAAAATTTGGATGAGACACCCACGGAATAGAGGGGGGAATGACGTCACAGAGGAAAAGTTTCAAGGGCTTCTTTCCAAATTCAGGGAATCATCACAGTATCAGCTTGGTAAATTTATCCCAGCAGCCACAAACTATAAAAACCCAGCAGGATGGATCTCCTTGGGGGGGGGGGGGGGTGTGACAGTTTGGGATGACTGGAAAAACGGGAATTGGGCATGGGAAAGGTGTTCCTGGATAGTGCAGGTGGAAGGACCCTGACCAGGGTGCCACGACTTACCCCTGGCTTTGCTGCATAATTCAGGTTAATTATTAATTATTCATAATTAATTAAACGTTAATTCATTACATTAATTAACTACATCAATTGTTGCAATTCATTAAAACCAGGATCATCAGTAATTGCCTTGTAGGCTTCATTTTATTTCCTTCAGCCCCATCTCAGACTTTTCCAGGCGTTGCTCTTTCCTTTGGAAGACTGGGATAATCCCCTCCTTCCCCCCACGAATCCTTGGGAAAGACTGACCCCTTCTGGGAAGCCAAAACGCAGCTGCTCGGGGAAGGTGAAAACATCAGTTCCCTCCCGGCGTTTCGGGCAGCAAACTCTTGGCACGGGGTCGTTGAACCTTCCCGATGAATTTCCTAGGGATGCTTTTCCCTCTTTCCCTCTGATTTTATGTTTTATGTTCTCCCCTCCCGTCCCTGGGGCTCGTTTTTAAGATCGGTGAGGTTTCCTCAACTCCAGCTCCTCCTTTCTGCCCCTTCCCTGATGTTCCAACCCTCTTCCCGGTGTTCATAATCCCACATGTCCCACATTATTATTATTATTATTTTCTCCCGCTCCCAAGACATTCCAGTCACTGGGATGGCCTGAACTGGGATGTGTGGGGGGCACAGTGTGGGTTTTGTGAGCACATCTGCAGGTCCCTGGCTGATAATTGTCCTCCCCAGCCACTTTTGGGACACCCACCCCAAATCCAGCAGAGCAGGAGGAGGAATCTGAGCTTAAATCCAGCTCCTGGGATAACGGATGGGAGGGTGGGCAGACGGTCAGGAAGGTGCAAAGGTTTTTAGGACAGACTCAGCTCTGTGTAGATCTAATTTACAGCCTGGTCACAGAACCTCAGAATAATTTAGGTTGGAAAAGGACCCTTAAAATCCTCAGGGCCAGCTGTCAACCAAACACTACCGAGTGTCCTGAAGGATGGCTGAGAACCAAAGTGTCCCCCCGGGGCTCGCAGAACCACCCGATTTTTGCATTCCAGCGGCAAATTCCAGGCTCTAAATTCGCAGTCCTGACTGAATCCTGACTCTTAACACTTCATCAGCTCCAAGAGTCCGGTTTGATGTGTCTACTCTGCTTCATTGTCCCTCCTGAAAACAAACCATGAAGGGGCAGGAGTTGAGGGTCTGATGTGACTCCCCCGGTGCTGGGAGTGGTGCCAGCTCTGCCAGAGGAGACTTTGGAAAACTCTGTGACCTCCTAAGGCTCTTCCCGGGGCCTTTATCAGGGATAAAGACTCCAACTTGAGCTTAATAAAACCTTTCAATCCGTTCATCCTTAGGGATGGAGTGGCTGTTGGTTTTTTTTTTCTGGCTGGGTGAAAAGTCCAGCCCTTGAATCTTGTTCCATTCCTGTGTTAGTGCTCTCCCTGGTCCACTTCCAGAGCGTGTGGGAAAGCATTTCCTTCAGCAGGTTTGAATTTCCACATCTTTTTGTTGTGTCACAGAGGTGTCCTTGCTGTGGGTCGAGGTTCTGGTGCTGTGAATGCCTCATGAACAGGCCAAGGGAGTTCACTCATTTCCACAGAATCCCAGAATTCCAGGTGGGTTTGGGTTGGGAAGAACCTTAAGGATCTTCTCATTCCAACCCCCTGCCATGGGCAGGGACACCTTCCACTATCCCAGGTTGCTCCAACCTGGCCTTGGACACTTCCAGGGATCCAGGGGCAGCCACAGCTTCTCTGGGCAATCCATTCCAGTCCCTCCCCACCCTCCCAGGGAAGAATTTCCTTCTGATATCCGACCTAAATCTCTCCTCTTTTAGTTTAAACCCATTCCCCCTTGTCCTCTCGCTGTCTGCCCACCTAAAAAGTCACTCCCCCTCTTTTTTGCAAGGACACGAAGGCCCCAAATCTCCCTGGAGATTTCTGACTCCATCTGTCCCCTTCAGCTCTCAGATCTATTGATCTAAAGATCATTAAGTCTGATGTCTCTGATCTTCACTGATACGTGGAATGAGCACCCCCTGAAATCCAGAGTCAGTCAGAGAGAGGACTTTGCAGTTGACTCCAGGGGAACAGGAGGATGTCCAGCCCCTCTGCATGATCCAGGCAGTTCCAGCAGCGCTGGGCAGAGCCCCTCAGAAGCGGCAGATGGTGGGATGGGATTAATGAGATTAATGGGATAAAATGGCAAGCAACAAACCTCCACCCAGAGCAGCTCTTTCCAGGCCGGTGTTACTGAGGTTAAACCCACAGAACTTAATTAAAACTGAAGGTAATTAAAGCCAGATGCAAGGAAGCTTTTTCTCCCCCTGCATTCCGTGGTGGTGTGGGCTCACCCTGGCTCCTGGGAAGCACGTCAGGGGAACTGGGAACGTTCAGGGAGTGATTATTTGGGATCATTAGCGGGGCTGGAGCCATAAAGGGGGAGCAGGTTCTGATGAGGTGCTTTAACTCCTCTGGCAGGGAATGAGGCTGTAAATCTCCCTGTTATGGGAAGAGGTGATGCCAGAGGGATCCAGCCCTTTAATCTCCTCATGGCATCCAGGGAAGAGGAGGGGGGGACCTGTGAGCCAGGACTGGAGCGACCCAAACCTCTTGAAATGACAATTAAGTGCTGGAATATGAAGGCTGATAAGTCCAGTTCTGGTCTGAACAGCTTTGGAACGAACCTTGAGGAATGGAAAAGGGTTTTCAGGGATTTACACCTCTCAGAGCAGAGCCTGGAGTTGGTGGCTGCAATCCCTGAGCTTGTCCACAGCTCTTTCTTTTCCTTTCTGGATATTCCAAGGGTTTCACAGCAGGGACAGGGGGTTCAGGAGGCACCACCACACCGCTCTGGGGTGATCCAGGTGGGAAACCAGGGCTGGGATGACCTCTGTGGGCAGAGACCCTGCCAGGGCTGGGATGATCCAGGAGTGAAACCCAAGGCTGGGATAACCTTTACATGCAAAGAGTCCCTTTCCAGACTTGTGGTGATCCAGGTATGAAATCCAGAGCTGGGATGACCTCTACATGCACTGAGTCCACTTTTGTTTGTGGGGATCCAGGTGTGAAATCCAGGGCTGGGAAAATCTCTAAGTGCAAAGAGTCCCCTGCCAGGTCTGATCCAGGCAGGAAACCCCAGGGCTGGAATGGCCTCTACGTGAAAAGAGTCCTCTTCCAGCTTTGTGATGATCCAGGCATGAAATTCCAAGGCTGGAATGACCTCTCCATGCACTGAATCCCCTGCCAGGTCCTGCCACCGAATTTTATGATGAGCTGTGTCTGTTCTTTGTGCCTCAATGTCCCTGACTTCAAACTGGGGCTGCCCATCTTCTCCAGAAGGTGGTGGATTATAAAAACTGATTAAAATACGACTCACTGTACCTAATATTAAATCAATATTGACCTGCTATTAAATTAAACCGCTCAGGGAAGACAAATTGGATGGTGTGAAGAAACCAGGAGGTTGTCACCACTTTGAGGCGGGAATTGTTTGCAGACCCTTCACTCCTTCCCCCGGATATTGCGGCTGAAATATTTGTTAATCCTTTAAAAAACGATGGTTTAGATGCTCCTGTGATTATTTCAGCCCTGATTAATTTGGCTTTAGCTTTTCAGCTAGTCTTTGGCTCACTTGCTGGGAGCAGCTAAAGATGTGACGCCCATCTGGTTGGGGGCAGGGATGATTTCCACTTGCCTCCAGCCCCCAGGGGAGTTTGAACAGTTCAAAATCCCAACTTGGAATCCTGAAGGGATAACTCTCCCTGCCCATTCCTGGGGGGAGCAGTTCCTGCTGCTGGCAACGAGGGATCCTTTCTGTGCCAGGTTCATCCTTGGGATTCCATCGTTTCCTTCCTGTTCCCAAGCGATGGGAGCCACCAGCAATCTTCATCTGTCCTTCCACGTGTCTATTAAATATTGAGCAGCCCGTGTTTCCCCCCAGTGTTGACTTCAAAGCCCAAACAAGCTGCACTTAACCCCAGTTCCTCCAAATTTTTCCAGGCAAATTTCCCATCCAATCTTTCCCACTTTCTCCATTTGCCTCTTCACCAAACTGGGTGAATTATTCTCCACAAACACAGCAGACACAGAGGAGCAATCTTGGCAAATTTTATGTTCCTTTACACTGTTTTTGAGGGGGGAAAAATAAAAAGTCTTTCTTGGTTGCCACTTTCCTGACCATTCCCAAAATATTGCCATTAACTTCTGTTAAGTTTTATTATTTTCAAGCTCCCTTCAATTTATTTTCACCCTTAAATGTATATTTTTTATCATGGTTCTCCCGAGCTGGCTCACATTGTTTTTCTTTCTGCAAAGCTTTGAGTTTTTTTTCTCCTGGAGTTTTAATCCCCTTTTATAAAGTTGGGGATGTTTTCACATTCCCTGCCTTGCACCATTATTTCCTCCCTGAAGAACAAGGCACAGTTTCCCTCTTTGGACACCCCCTGCCAGTGCCAACACTGGAATTTTTCACGCTCAGGAACGAGCCAATATTTGGGATTTTGAGAAAACGAGCGTCAGGTCCTGCAAGGATGAGAACTGGGAGTCAACAAATTCAGCTCAGGGATTTTTTTTTTCCTCTCAAAGGGATTTTTCTCTGGCTCCTTGGAACTCCTGAGTAAACACCTGCGTTTATAATCCCACCCAAATAAACACTGCCATTGCTGCAGTTAAACATTTAGCAAGTAGGGTTTGGTAATTCCATCTTTTTCCGTGAAGAAATTTAATGGGTTTGATAATTCCGTGCTTTATTCTGTAAATAAATTTAACGGGTTCGATAATTCCCTACTTTATTCTGTAAGGAAATCTAATGGGTTGGATAATTCCATAATTTATTCTATTTCCTAGAATTTGCTATACTAATATATCAAATTATTATAATTTAAAGGATGTCCTGTTGCATTCATCCCCAATGACACTGACACTGTTGTGACGCCGTGGCAGTGACTGGCAGATTCAGAATGTCATGGAATCCTGGAATTGTTTAGGTTGGAAAAGCCCCCTGAGATCACGGAGTCCAACCATCAACCCAGCACTGCCAAGGCCACCACTGGCCATGTCCCCAAGTGCCACATCCACAGGGCTCGGAAACCCCTCCAGGGATGGGGACTCCACCCTTTCCAGGAAGAAATACTTCCCAATATCCAACCTAAACCTGCTCTGGTGCCACCTGAGGCCGTTCCCTCTCCTCCTGTCCCTGTTCCCTGGGAGCAGAGCCCGACCCCCCCCACGGCTCCCCCCTCCTGGCAGGGATTGCAGAGCCAGAAGGTCCCCCCTGAGCCTCCTTTTCTCCAGGCTGAGCCCCCCCAGCTCCCTCAGCTGCTCCTGCTGCTCCAGCCCCTTCCCACCTCCCTTCCCTTCCAAGCTGAGACTTCCTTGGCAGTTCCACCAGGCAGGAACACGTTCCTGGCTCCCAAAAACTCCCAGATTTCCCCCCTTTCCTCCCCCAGATCCCCAGATCCAGGGGAGCTGATGGTTTGATGTTTTCTCAGAAATCCAAAAGAACATCAAATATTTCCAACCCCGTTTCCAGGAGAGGGAGGGGGGAATTTTGTTTGTGGAGTGGCCGCTTCGTTGGGAGTCCCAGCCGTTTGAAGTGTTCCAACACTTCCTTATCTGGGAACACGTGGAATCCCATGGATTTCTGGGAGAGCACTGATGCTCTCCCAGGGTCCTGCACGTGCTTGGAAATGCTCTGTTGGAACAAAGATAAAGGGGGGAAAAAAAAATAAATAAAAAAGGCAAAGTTGAGTACAAATTCTGCTGTCTAACAAACTGCAGAACCCTCCCTCCCTCCCCCGTTGCCACCCACTGAAACTAAAACTTTTATTGGAATTTTCCACTTTCCATCCTCTTTTTCCTCTGCCAAGATGCTCTTTCTGCTCTTGCCCCATTGTTGCTTTTTTTTTTTTCTTTTTTAATAATTATTTACTTCTTTTCTCCTTTTTAATTTTTTTTTTACCAGGTTAAACTGGAGCTTTTATAGCTTCAGATTAAGGAATTTTTAGTGTTAATCATAACTAATTATAATTTTTAATATACACACTACAAAAATAATAATAAGTAATCATTTGATAGTAAGAATAAGGAATGTTGTTCCTGCCTTTTTGTTCTCAGGAAGCAGAAGCAAAATGAGCTGCAGAAGGGTTTGGATTAGATTGAGTTCCTGATGCCTGGGAGAGGGTGGTGGGATTCTCCAAGGAAATGGGAATAGTCCCAAGGCTGCCAGAGCTCAGAGATGGTTTGGACAACGCTCTCATGGACAGGGTGGGAATTTTTGGGCCAGGAGCTGGACTGGATGACCTTTGTGGGTCCCTTCCAGCTCAGGACATTCCATAATCCCGTCATTCTGTGACAATCCTGTTCCCATTGAGCTGCTGGACTTTCTAAATCATTTTTTGCAGCTCAGGATCTCAGGAAGTTGCTCATTTTTCAGTCCTCTCTTGATTGTGCAAAGCAGGAATTTCACACTAAGCCAACGACTGCCTTTCCAGAAAAATTGTTCTTCCCTTATCCAATGCCTTGCTGGGAAAGGATGGAGCTGCTGTTGGAGGTGGATTTGTGTGTCCTTGCTGAGCATCCCTCTGGTGCTGCTGCTGAGCCTCCAGCATTTCCCACCCCTGTCCCACCTTTTCCTACCTCTGCCCCACGCTGGGATAGAGGAACAGAGCCCTTCCCCCTCCCTGCATCTCCTGCACACAAAAGGACTCCGATTTGGGGCCTTCTGGAAGGATGAGAAGGCAAAAAAGAGCGGCCTCGGGAATTTGGGAAACAAGAGCGAGGGGAATTCTCAGGCCTGGAGGGAATTTGCTGTGGAAACAGAACTTTAGGAGTTGGAATATGAGCTTTACAGAGTCACAGATCTCCTGTGCAGCCACAAAGCTGGGGAAGGTCTTGAGTTACAGGGGGTGGAATAATCCCAGAGGGGACCCTGGAGCTGCTGCCAGGGCTGGATTCCTCTGCTCTGGAGCCAGGCTGGGAATGCTGGGGGGGTTCACCTGGAGGAGAGAAGGATCCAGGGAGACCTGAGAGCCCCTGGCAGGGCCTAAAGGGGCTCCAGGAGAGCTGGAGAGGGACTGGGGACAAGGGATGGAGGGACAGGACACAGGGAATGGCTTCCCACTGCCAGAGGGCAGGGAGGGATGGGATACTGGGAAGGAATTCCTGGCTGTGGGGGGGATGAGGAACTGGAATGGATTCCCCAGAGAAGCTGTGGCTGCCCCTGGATCCCTGGAAGTGTCCAAGGCCAGGTTGGAGCAGCCTGGGCTGGTGGAAGGTGTCCCTGCCCGTGGCAGGGGGTGGCACTGGATGAGCTTTGAGATCCCTTCCAACCCAACCATTTCAGGATCCTCTGATTCCCTGAGCAGATTAAAATCTCCACTGGCTGAGATGACATCAGATTAAATCTCAAACATCAGTTATTTGGGGCACTAAAATCAGGGGTTTTTCTCCCCTTCCCCAAGGGCTCCCTGAGGTGTCTCTGGGGAAGCCTCAGGAAAGGACAGTTGTGCTTCTCCTGCTCACCAAGCGAAACCTGAGGGATCCAAAGAGGAGACGGATTTTTTTCCATCCTCAGCCAAGAGCCTGGATGGCTGCACTGATTTCAGTGGGTTGTTTGTGCCAAGGAATGTTCCCAAGCACTCCACTCCAACTAAATCCCAGCAAACTGTTAGAACAGCCCATGGCACAGCTTTTGTCTTGGTCAGCTCTCACCTGCACAGACCATTCCTGGGCAGCCTTTGGGAATTTTTTTTTGCTCCTTCCTCCAGGGGATTCTGCGCCTCTGGACGTGAATGATTGGAAGCCAAGGAATTATCTGGGAGAAGAGCAAAGTTTCACTCCTCCTGTTGTTTCATTCCTCCTTCCAGGAACCAGAAAGGAGGGACCTTGGGTGAGGAGGGACTTTGGGCTGGCCCAGTGTGGCCATTCCGTGGTCAGGCATGGATTTGGGGGAGAAAAAACAGTGACAGTAGCTGGTAAATGAAATTCCATCTTCTTTCCACCTCACCAGACATGAAGATTCTCACTCAGCCATCCAGTCTTTGGAGTTGCTGTCCTGGGGTGACATCCCAGCAAATCCTGCTCAGTTCTCTTATTCCAAGTTGCTCCAAGTCCTCGATTTCTCCATCTGCAGAAAGGACAAGATGTTCCTTATCCTGAAAGCCCAGAGACCTCAGCAGGCTCTGAGCAGAGCTGGCCCCTTCCATGTTTGCTGTTTTCCCACTCCAGGTGGAGTTCCCTTGAGGGAAAAGGCCCCCTCTTCCCCCAGCTCCCCGTGGAGCCAGCCAGCAATTCCAGCGCCAGGCTCTTTTATTTGGAAAACATGACCACTTGTGGCAGACACTGTTTACCATCAACCATTCTGGTGTTGTTCTTCCTCCTTGGCTTTATAATCCAGGCTTAATAAAGCCTAGTAAAAGGGTAAATATAGCAACTCCCCTTTGGAATTCCTTCCTTCCCTTTTCTTCCTTAATTGATTATTTCTCGGAGGTAAAACTCTTCCTGCAGCGGCAAAACATCAGCAGGAATTAGATTAAGTAGTGGGGGGAGCTGTTAATTATTATATTTATTTTTTTTGAGGCCTATAAACCAGAAATGAAACAAAACTCACTTTATATTTCTAGACAAGTGTGTGTGTGTGTTTATATATTTCTCTGAGACTTGGCAGTTTTGCCCCCCTTCCTTTTTTTTTTTTTTTTTTTTTTTCCCTCCTTTCAAAGCACTACAAGCAATAACCCTGGGCAGGATAGAACCCTTTCTGTTTATTCTTGTTTTCCTTCCAACAAGGAATAAGCTGGAAGGGCATTATTTTAACAGGCTCTTGTAATCCTTTAACGGGGCTTGTTGAAAATAAAGACCCGGCACTGCCAGACACCAGCAGCAAAAAAAGCTGCTTAGTGCCCAACTCCCTGGCACTGCACAGGCTGGGAATTGGCTCGCTTTTCCCTCTGTTTTGTGTTTGAAAATGCACCTTCCTGGCTCCCAAAGAGGGGGAGGGTTTGGACAACACCCAAAAAGGGGGGCCCCTGCTCTCAAAGAGTGATCAGGAGCGCAACCTGCGGGGCTCTCTGTTTAATGTTTAATTAAAGTGTCTCTCTTCCAGGGGGGTTGGAAGGTCTTTACTGGATGATCTTTACGGTCCCTCTCAATCCAAACCATTCTGGAATTCCATGATCCCCCAATCCCAGGCTGTGGCTTTGCCCAGGCTGATTTATCTCACACATCCCATTTGTTCAGCAGAGCTCAGGATACCCAAACTCTGCTGCTTTCCCTCCTCCATCCAAGCTCCCTGTTCCTCCTCCAGTTTTTCCAGACCAGTTGGTTGCCCTGGGAATGGCCCTTGGCAGGTTTGTTTGGAGAGGAGGAGGCAAATTTTGCTCCTTTCTGGTGTCACCCAGAGTGGCACTGCCTTGGTGGGTGATGGAGAATCTCCCCCAGACAACAGCCCATCACATCTCCAGCAAAGGGATTTCAGGATCAGACCGTGGCCCTGGAAAGCCCAGCTGGCCAGGAAATCATGGATGGAGGAACAGCTGGGCTGCAGGACCCAATTCCCACCTGGCATCAGTTCAAGGAGCCCTAAAATGCCCCACGAAAAAAAAGCCTTTTGCCCCTTTTCCAAGGGGCAGAGGGAGCTCAGGGAAGCACCTGGACCTTCACTCCCAGGAATATCTGTCCCCACAAAGACAGTGACCCTGAAAAGCCACAGGAAGGTTGTTTTTTTTTTACAGGGATTTTAAACTTTCTAAATGTCCTCGCCCTTCTGTTGGGGGCAGAATTTCTCCCTGTAGCTGCTGGAGCTTCTTCTGCTCACAACCACCAAACATGTGGCACAAAAAACTCCCAGCAGGTAATTTACTGTATCCACTGGGGATTTTCACTTCCAGTTTCCTTATCTAAGCCTCCCTAGGATGGTGTTTCAGATCCAAAGGGTTTGGCTTTCGTCACATCTCAGGGGGCAGAAGAAAAGCCTCAGTTCCCTTGGTAGGAGGAGAACAAGTGCCCAGCTCAGCTCAGCCTGATCTTCTCCAAAGACCTGTGAGACGACAGGAATTAAATGTATGAATACAAATATATGTTTTATAACTGAAACAGTGATGTAGCACAGCAGTGGAAATGCTGGGGAGGGAGGCATGGCAGGAGGAAGGAAGAAAAACTCATTTTAAACTCCACTGTCGTGTCTTGCTTTGGGGTTCCCCGAGTAGGGGGTTGATCTGGATCAGAAAGGTTGCTAAAGAAATCAGGGCCAAATCAATCAGATGGTGACCACCCCAGCTATAGTTTGGAAATTGGAAGAAGAGAACAAATGGAGTAAAAATATTAAAGGAGGGGTGAAGAGCACCCAGACAATGGATTGGGGATTGGATTTCCACAGGGTGGATTTTCCCCCTTCTTTAATATTAAGGAGCTGATTTTATTCCATGATCATGGATGTTCTTCACCTCCAACCTTCCCAATGGGAGCAAAAAGTCAAGGCCTTGTCCTTGCCCTGCCCTGCTCACGACCCTGAGCACTGCCCTGGCTGGGGGGCTGAGACCTCCCCCTGGACCCCTCAATCCAAAGGAGAAGCATCCTTGAGGGACAGGATAAAGCCCCTCAATTAATCACATCACCAAAGGACTAGGAGGATTGTGTAAAGAGCTCTGGCAGAGCCGAGATAAAGTGCCCTGGCTGCTTCCTGCCCTCCTTCCGTGCCCCTGAGCTCATCCAAGCGCTCACATTTTCCATCCACGGCTCCGAGCGGGGAAAAACCACCCAGGGGAAAGGAGCTGCACCTGCCCACACCTGGGAAAAACAAACAGGGCCCGGAGATAAGGGAGAGTGGGAGGCCAGAGAGATAAGTGAAAGGATCAAACACTCGGCCCTGCTCTTTTCCTGCTCTCCGGTTCCTGCCGGGAGCGACAGGATCGCAACGCTCTGCCCTCCATCTCCAGCTCCCAGAGCAGGTGACAGGCAGAGGTTCCACAGTGGATCCCTGATGTTCCTGCCAGAAAATCGAGGTTTGCCACGTTTTCCAGAGGGGCCAGCCCTGGCAGACTGAACTCACTCACACGTTCTTGTTCAGTGCTGAGGCCGAAGAGTCCCGGGTTTGCCGGGAGAGGCCCAGGAGATGCCACAGGAAAATTGTCCATGGCCAGGCTGGACAGGGCTTGGAGCAATCTGGGATAGTGGAAGGTGTCCCTGCCCATGGCATGGGCATGGAAATGGATGATCTTGAAGGCCCCTTCCAACCCAAACCATTCCAGGATTCCACGCTAAGGAATCAGCTTTCATTGCCCAACTAAAATCAACCTGAACAACCTGGTCAGACTCAGGTGATGAAACCGCCCAATCCCACACAAAAAAAAAGACACACATTTCAACCAAACTCCTGAGCCCAAAGCAGCCCAGCCACATAAATCCCTCCCCTCACAGCTCTGCACCCCACAAAACTGCCCCATAAAAAACATCAAGCCCTTCTCAGAGACAACCTGGGAGGTCGAGGCCCCTTTTGACCATAAAAACCTGCTAATGTTTTTAGCAGTTTTTCCTTCCATTAGTAATTTTCTCCTCCTTTTCTCATTCTCCCTGTCTTTTAAAATATATCTGAGGAGAACCTTGGGTGGAGAGTGGGAGATGGGAAAAGCTGCAAGGTCCTCGTGTAAATGGTTTTATTGGTCCTGCCTACCTCTGATCTGCTCCTGAGCTCTCACCCAGCTGTTGGAGCAGCTTTCCTGCATGGATAATTAACTAGCAGGGACTTCCTAAATCTAGATCTCTAGAGAGCAACACAACAACAAAAAAACAAACACCTAAATTTTTCAGCACACAGCCTTAAATTGATAAGGAAATACGAGGTTGGATCACGTTTCTGGCTTTGACCAGTGCTAAAATTTAGTGACATTGAAGTGATTAATTAAGATTACTGAAGTGATTCTAGGAAACAGGTGGAGCTCTAAGATGGTTCCACATCCTGAGATGGGGATCGTACTGTTGATAGCAGACCAGAATGGTTTTCTTCACCTCCCAGCCCCTTCCTGTGCAGTCACTTCCTACAAACCTTCATTTTTTGGGGGGTTCTGATGCTCCAGCACTGCTGGGAGATCCCTTTCTCCTTGACCAGCCCTTCTGTCAGCCCGTGGAGGTCCCAGTTTCCACCATTCCTGGCTCTTTTCTGCCTCCAGGAGTTGTCTGCTCAAGCTCCTTGTAGGCACTGATGGATCAAACTCTGCCCCAGAGCGTTGGCTCCTCTTGGCTGGAACTTCATCCACCTCCAAACCAGCCTTGGAGTTTCCAGGGCTGAAGTTTTGCCTGATCCTTCAAAGAAAAACTGATGGACAGTTTAAAAGGATTAACCAGGATCAGCCCCATTGATGGCCCAGGCCTTCCCTGGAGCACAGAGATCCTGACTCTCCCAAGGAAAAATCCTAAAAAAACTCTTTTAAAATGAGCTGAATCACCCTCTGGTATCTCCCAGTTCCTCTTGGTTGCCCCTGTAGATGTTGGACTTTGCAGAGCCCCACACCAGGCTGGGACATCTGCTCTGACCTGGGCAGAAATTCCCCAAGGGAATCCCCAAAATCCCTTGGGTTGGATTCATCGCCGTCCCAGTTGGACTAATGGAGGAATAAAACCCAAAATGAAGTGCCAGGCTCCTCAGGGATCACTCCAGCTCAGTTCCTGCCACAGCAACAACGTGTCCTTCACCAGGGACTAACTAAAAAAGGAGCCTGGAGAGTCCTGGATTCAGGATCTCCTCCTTCCCTAATCCCCCCCCTCCCCACACACCTCCTCTCCAAAGCCTTTCCACCCGCCCCGAGGTGGGAAAACGCCGCTCAGGGATGAGTCAAGCCGGGAAAACTCGACCCAGAAGGAGAAGGAACAGGCTGGGGAAGGAACCACATTTTTATTAATTAAAAAAAAAAAATTAAAAGTAAAAAAAAAGGAGGAGGTAAAAACAGTGGATGGATTTGGGCAGATCAGAGGGATGGGGAGGCAGGACTGGAAACGTGGATTTGGGTTGCAGATGTTCTCCTGTGCAAGGTGCTCTACGGGCATCACTCAGCTGCTCCTGGAGATCTTGGAATCATGGAATGGTTTGGGTTGGAAGGGACCTTAAAGATCATCTCATCCCACCCCCTGCCATGGGCAGGGACACCTTCCACCAGCCCAGGTTGCTCCAACCTGTCCTTGGACACTTCCAGGGATCCAGGGGCAGCCACAGCTTCTCTGGGAATTCCATTCCAGCCTCTCCCCACCCTCCCAGCAAACAATTCCTTCCCGATATCCCACCTTAATCTCCAGTTTTTCAGTTTGAAGCCATTCCCCCTTTTCCTATCACTCCATCACATTCCATGATTTTAATTTCAGGTCATGGATTTGACTGCCAGGAGAGAACAAAATCCACTCATGGAATGGATGTGTGTTAATTAACGCTGAAATAACTGACTAATCAGCGTGCTATGGGATTCCCCATCACCCTTCCTGTGAATTCCTCTATTCCCTTGATTATTCCTCTCAATCCCAGTGGACACAAATCCTTTGCAGCTTTGCTGGATTCACTCAAGGCCCCAGAAAGGGATTTTTTTTTTTTTTTTTTTTGGCCAGTGCAAACACTGAGCTCCAACCCAGTCCATGTGGGTTTAATATTTCACCAAACCCACCGAATTTCCCTTTTTTAATAAGAGTGAGAAATTTCCAAGTGGGTGTAAATCCATATGGAGTTTGCAGTGGCAGCTGGGAGTCAGTCTGAGGGGCGACAGCAGCCTCAAATAATGGAGTTTTTTCAGGATCCTGAGCTCTTGTTTGACTTGGAAACACTGAGTGAGTTGGGCTTTGATAGATTTTGGATCCCTTTGGGAATGCTGCAACATTTGTCCTGTGCAGGGATGTTGAGCTGCTCTGCTTCAGCTCACAGGCCTGGTTTGCATCATTTAGAATCCCAGGATCCCAGAATGGTTTGGTTGCAAGGGAACTGAAAAATCATCCAGTTCTCAGGAGCTACAATTCAAATCCCGTTACTGGGAAAGCCACAGGAATCCCAGGGGCACAGCATTCCAAAGGTGAGCTGGAAACACCTTCCCTCATCCAGGAGGCTCCTGGGAATGCTGATCCCACCCACATTCCCGGTGAATGGGGAAGATGATGGGATATTTTCATTTCCTGAGCAGCCACAGCCTAAAAAAAAAATCACTTATTAGGGCAACTCAGCTGCTGTGGGGAGGGAAAAGTCTGATGGGAAGGAGATGAAGGTGGGTTTTGATAACCCTGGGGATCTAAAAATAGATCGTTCTTAATATAAAATTATATCTATTATTGTGGGGAGGATAATTTAGAGTGTGGATGTGAAGCCCAAACTCCTCTGCAACCCCAATAATTAACGGAAAAATCAGATTTGCACTTGGTCACCAGAACTTGGGAGCTGGAGTCTGAGGGGAAAAATGAAGTGTCAAGTGGGGTAAAACTGCCTGGTTTGAGAGCACAATAATTAATTTAAACTTGACAGCTCCTGCTTATCATAATTCTAAACTATCTTATTCTGCTACAGACATTTAAAATCTCTTCTCAGATTAAAGATTGTTTCCAGAGCAGTTTGTAGAGGGAGCTGATCTGTTTCGTGCCTTCATTCAAAGACCATAAATTGGATTTAATTAGAATTTAATAATCAAAAATTAGGTATTATTAATATAGAATTATCAGTTATGTAGTTGTATAATTAATATTATTATAATTGTATAATTATTTTATTATATGTAATTAATATTATTACAATATGTGACATGTAATATGTAATGCATATTAATAAAATAAAAATAAAATATATCATTAATAATAATTATATAATTAACAGTTGTAATTTAATTTCTAGTTTTAGGAATGAAATCTGTAAAAGAAATGTATCTTTGTACCCACAGGAGGCTCCAAATCCCACTTCCAGCTGGGAATACAAAACTATCCTGAGGCTTTGGAGAAATTAATTTTAGGGTTGGAGTATCTATTATTCAGTTTTTTTCCTTATTTTCCCTAAGACAAAGCCCCTCTTTCCATGTTTTTGCAAAACTAAGGGAGAAGGGAATTTAGCAGGCCCTGAACATTTTTTGGGAATATCAGGGATGGATTTCTACAGAGTAAGAGAAGTTTTAATCTTTATATTTCTGTCCCAAGAGGCCACAACACATCCAAGGAATTCCCAATCCCTTCTCCAAGAGCTGGAGCAGCTCCAGGGCCACAATTCCCGGGATTGGGCCCCTCCCTGTGCTGCCATTCCCCCTTTTCATCATCCAATAAATATTCACATGGATAATATTTCCCCTGTTGTTATTTTCCCCTCTTTTTAAACTAAAACCAAGCCCATCCTAAACCCCAATCCTTCAGGAAATGCTCCAAGAAATCCCAATCCTTCAGGAAATGCTCCAAGAAATCCCAATCCTTCAGGAAATGCTCCAAGAAATCCCAATCCTTCAGGAAATGCTCCATGAAATCCCATCCCACAAGAGTTTTTTTTTTCCTGCTATTTCTCAGCCAAGGGAACACAAGAGACAAAAATCAAGATTCCAAGAGATTTAATGGGCAGGAATGACAGGTGGAACATGGAATTCAGCAAATGTACAGCTCTGGGATGGGGCACTTCCCACCAGGAATATTCTATGGGTTTGGAATAACAACGACCCACGGGATGCTCAGGGAGATGCAACAGCTGGTGCTGAAACCACAACAATTCAAAATAGGGCACCAAAAAAAAAACAAACAAAAGGCAAAATTAGAGGCTGAAATAACGAATGTGGAATTTTGGGAATGCTGATTGGAAAAATTCAGCTCAGAGGTTCCACCCCAGGCAGCACCAGGGTCAGTTCCCACACGAAACACACTTGGAAATCCAGGGAATAATTCCTTGTCTAAACCTTGTCTGGGTTTCCCAGTAACACAACAAGTGATTTGGGGGTGGGAAACAACAGAAACACCCCAGAGATGAATTTAATTCACAGTAAATCGCTTATTTATAGAGAAGAATCACCACATTCAGCATTAAAGTGCATGCCAGGAACAACCAGGACTGGAAAATCACTGGAGGGATACAAACCAAGGCAGAGTAAAAGCTGGAAAACCTCCTGGAAATCCTCTCCTGGATTTCCTGGATTTATCTTTCAGATTCAGGCTGATAAAAAAAAAAAAAAAAAAAAAAAAAAAAAAAAAAAAAAAAAAAAAAAAAAAAAAAAAAAAAAAAAAAAAAAAAAAAAAAAAAAAAAAAAAAAAAAAAAGGACATATTGCAACAAATACTTTGAATTAAATAACTGGTAAAGAGGGGAAATCAAGTGGGAATTGATGGAATGGGTTTTCCATGGATTACCTGGAAACTCCAACAGACACCACTTTGCCATTTGTCCCTTTGATTTTAGGAACAGAAGTTGAAACAATGAGAACTCCTGAAATGTTTCATCCCCACTTAGTGCAAATAAATAAATAAAGAAGTAAATGACGATGCAGCAGGACCATCAAATGTTCCCCCAAAGTCCTCAGGACCCTTATAAATTAATTTCTGGGTGCATTAAAAGCAGAATTAAAGCCGTTTGCTGAGGGAACTCGAGGTTTTATCCCCATTATTTGCTCACCTGAGCATTAACCCCCCCCCCAAAAAAAGAGCCCCAGGGAGCTCCAGTTGGGTATTTGGGCTTTAATTCAGATATTAAATGTTTCAAAGGACCCTGGGAGGGAATTAATTGGTTGTAATAATTTCAATTAAATGTCAAAAGCGGCTCCTTTCACTAAAAAAATCCCTCCCCCCCCAAAAAAAAAAACAACCAACCCTCAGAAGCAGCAACATAAAAAAAAAAAAAAAAGCACATCCAAGATGAGTCAGGTCTGGTCACATCCCGTGCTATTTACACCTTTGCTGCAGTGGAGGATCCGCTCTCGGGGTTTTAATTCCAAGTTTTCACCTTTTTTTTTCATCCTAAAACACCTGGAAACACTTCCCAGACCCTCAGGAAAGGCAAACCCTCAGGAAAGGCAAACCCTCAGGAACTCCAAACCTTCAGGAACTCCAAACCTTCAGGAACTCCAAACCTTCAGGAACTCCAAACCTTCAGGAACTCCAAACCTTCAGGAACTCCAAACCTTCAGGAACTCCAAACCTTCAGGAACTCCAAACCTTCAGGAACTCCAGACCCTCAGGAACTCCAGACCCTCAGGAACTCCAGACCCTCAGGAACTCCAGACCCTCAGGAACTCCACACCAGCAGCCCAGAATTCCAGTGAGGACGTCCCAAACACCTCCCAGGGCAGCCCAAGTGTCCGTGGAGGAACAGTGGGGGAGTGAATCCAGCTCCCTGTTCCTCCCATTCCCGTTCCCACTCCCATTCCCAGGGCTACGTGAGCCTCTTCATGCGCCGGTTCTGCTTGTCGATGGTCAGCGTGGCCCTGTCCACGGAGCTGCTGATGGAATCCAGGGCCTCGTCCTGCCTCTCCAGCTCAGCCTCGGTCTCCAGGGCAAGGCCCTTCAGCTTCTTCAGGATCTGCCAGAGGGAAAGAGTTGGGAGCTTTCAGTGGGAATGGCCGGGATAAGGCACAGAGTGGTGGGAATGAGGAGCTTTGGGGCTTTAAAATCGTCGTGGGATGGGTGGGGTTGGAAGGGATCTTAAGGATCATCTCGTTCCAACCCCTTCAGGGCTTTAAATCATCATGGAATGGGTTGGGTTGGAGGGGATCTCAAAGATCATCTCGTTCCAACCCGTTCCATGGGCAGGGACAGCTTCCAATAGCTCAGGTTGCTCCAGCCTGGCCTTGGACACTTCCAGGGATCCAGGGACTGGATGATCCCTGTGGGTCTATCCCAACTCAGGATATTCCAGCATTAATTTCCATCAGTTCAAACAACCCAGTCCAAGGGCAGATCCAAACACCACCTGAAAAATCCGTGCCAATTCCTTTCCCTGGATCCTTTTGGCAGCAGCCTGAGACAGGAGTTACATCCTCAGGTGATGCTCCTGAACCTTCCAGGAGTTCAGTGTCCCAACAAAACAAACCTTTAGGTAAAATAGGATAAAAACCCTACACTTCACACATATTTATATTTATTTTTTCCTCCATAACTGGCAAACTTTCTGTTGGAATCTGTAGAATCAGTAGCCCCTTTATCCACATGTGGGGCTGAATTAATTCCATCATTTGCTGCTGGTTTGGGACAAGCAGGAATATCCCATCTGGCTGGAATGGGGAAGGGAATTTGACACAGACTGAAATCTCACAGGAGTGGGATTTATCTTCTAAAGCATCTCCCAGCCCTTCCCATAAATCCCAGGAACACGAATAACCAGAGCCAGGATTTGGCTGCCAAAGTAAAAAAACACAAAATAAACTCTGGATCAACCTTAATCCACCTTTCTCTGTTCTTCCCAAATCTACAAGTGAGAGAACTCCTGTTTCTGTCCCAAATGAAACACTCCTGGATTCCCTAAACGGGAGCTGGGAATTTCTTTTCCCTGCATTTTCAGCCACTCAAGTCACTCCCAAGCAATTCCCTCTCCTGCTGCACCTGGAATGGGCAGGGACAGGAGGGAGCAGGAAGATTTTAAATCCCAACACGATTTCCTAGAGGACACTTCTCCCATTATTTTATTTTTTTTTTCTTGGATTGACAGAGAATTCTGATTTTATTCACTTATTTTCAAGGACTGAACACTCCTGGTCCGGAAAAAAAAAAAAAAAAAAAGACTTCAGCAGCTCCCCAGGCTTAATTCCCACCTTTTATTTTGGTCCCAATCCTTCCAGTTACACAGCAGGAAACCTAAAGTATTTCCTCAGTTCTCCCTCCTTCCAAAAAAACAGCTCCAGGGCCTGCTTTTCCATGTGTTAAAGCTCAGGTGTCTGTGATCCCCACAGGGCCATGGAACGAGGCCATCCCATGAGGAAATTTTGGGATCCAGCCCTTGGAAGGAGCAAGTTCCTCCACCAAACAAGTTTTCCGTGAGCTCACAGTTGTGATTTCCTGACTTGAAGGCACCTAAAGGGTAAATAAACACTCCAGAGGCTCTGGAAGGAGGAAAAGGCTGGAATGGGAACATCCAGCCCCTCCAAGCACAGCCCTGGGGCCAAGATTGTCACACGCCCTGCCACTCCTGGGGACAGTCTGTCAATCCCAGGGAATTTTGGAGGATTCTGTCTCCATAGCCCAGCTCAGGAACACTCACAGTGCCACAAAATGTGGGGGTTTGACACAAACATTCCCTCAGGAATTCCTGCTGAGGCCCTTTCCTTGAGCACCCAAAATCACACTGAGGGTTTCCAGCTCCGAGGGAAAGAACTGAGCGTCACCCCCACGATTCCTGCTGGAAAACAAACACCTGCTGTTCTCCCTGGAGGAGAGAGGAAGAGCAACAGCTCTTTGATCACCACAAATTGCTCTCCTCCAGCTTTCAAAGTCCTGCTGGGCTTACACAAACAGTGAGGGAGAGGAAGCAAAATCCTTCTTTTTTTTTTTTTTTTTGGTGAAAAACAAGTGTTTTCACTACAAGGAATAAAAGATCCCAATCCTCAGGAGAGGGAACTGCTCAGGAAAAAACCAATTATAAACAAATATCTTTAATGAATGGATGAAATGTGATGTCTTCAGCACTTGTTTTTCCCTCTTTACTCTCTGAATTATTTGTAAATGTGAGGATCCATCATCCTGCTCATTCCCAAACATTAAATGTCTTCCTCAGGTGTCACTTCCTTGATGCTCCCAGGGGTTCCAGACCCAACAGGCTCTATATGGACTTTTACTGAGCCCCATGTGAATCCCAAACTTCCACACCTTTCAAATCTGCTTTTCCTGGTAGGAAATTCCCCCCCTTCGACCCCATTTTCCTTCACTTCCACATCTATTACAGCTTATACCTGGAAAATACCCATTATAATTATTAATTATGATGATTAAAGTCCCTCAGGGAAGAAAGAGGGTGTTTTTACCACAGGCTGGACTGAGCTTTAAAACATTCCCATGGACATTTATGAAGGAGCATTTTGTTAAGACGACGACTTTGGGATGAGGAAAACGCGTGTTTTTAAGGAAAACACGGGGAGGGGAAACAATTCTGGCAAATCCATCTCCACTTTACCTGTCTGAGCTCTTTGGCCTCTTCCTGGGACACCTTCTCGTGCTGCTGCAGCTGAACCTGCTCGTTGTCCATCCCTTCCCTGCTCCCTCCAGGAGATCCAGGCTGCACCACCCCTCCCAGCAGTCCTGTGGCTGCAAGAGAAATTCCCATGGTCAGATTGACGGTTCCCAGTTGGATGGTGGGAAAAATCCTTCCCTGGGAGGGTGGGGAGGGACTGGCACAGGTTGGACAGAGAAGCTGTGGCTGCCCCTGGATCCCTGGAAGTGTCCAAGGACAGGTTGGAGCAACCTGGGCCGGTGGAAGGTGTCCCTGCCCACAGCAGGGGGTGGCACTGGGTGGTCCTTAAGGTCCCTCCCAACCCAAACCAGTCTGGGATTCTGTGGAATATCAAGACAAAGCCCAGCTACTCTTCCCAAGGACCATCCTCTGATGTTCATGGATGGGTTGGAGAATTGGTTGCTCAAGTCCCACGTCCCCTGGGTGGGAATTCAAGGAGATGGTGCTCAGTGCAGAGCACATTTAGGATTCCAGAGGGCCCACTCCACTCTCCAGGACCTGTGGAGATTTTGGGACACTCGAACAGTGAAACTCGAACAGCACTGCAGGAATTCCAGGGAGCTTTGACATCCCACCTGGGGCTGGGACAGCATAACCCAAATCATCCCTAATAACCAATTTATCCCTAAAAAAAAAAGGAGGAAGGGACTAAATCTTGTTCAGGGGTTTGTTCCATTCGGCTCTGGAACAGAAAGGCCCCCAAAGTGTGTGGATGGAGACACAAGGAGGTGTCACCACTGGGAGATCCTTCAAACTGAAAGAGAGTAGGGATAGATGGGAGATTGGGAAGGGATTCTTGGCTCTGAGGGTGGGGAGGGGCTGGAATGGGTTTCCCAGAGCAGCTGTGGCTGCCCCTGGATCCCTGGAAGTGTCCAAGGAGCAACCTGGGACAGTGGGAGGTGTCCCTGCCCGTGGCACTGGATGTCCTTCCCAGGAAAAGTGGGGAGGGAATGACAGAATTCCTGATGGCAACAGCCAGAAGAAGTTGTTTCTTATCAGCTGAGTGTCACCATGTGCTAATTAATTATTTAAAAATCAATTAACCCATCCATCCATCTCCACCAATCCGAGGACAAAAAGAGTGGGATGAGGAAGGAGAGCTGGAATTTCCCAGCAGTTTTTTTTAGGGAGATATTGGATAAGAAGGCAGAAATATTTTAAAGAGCCATTTGGTTTCATTGGTGTTACTTCCAGTGAGACAAAAAGCCACCAAAGCTCGGAACAAACTGCTGGAAACTCCAAATAAAGAGCAAATTCGGGGATAAACAGGAAAAATTCGGCAGCTTCTAAAGGGATAAAAAACATGTGGATGCCAAAATTCAGTTACAGGACCCAGACAGCCCTAAATGCTTGTGCTGCAGAGGCACTGCAGGATTTTAATCCCGACTTTTCAATCCTGGGAAGGTGCTGTCAGCCATTCCTGAAGGGTGGAATTGCCTAAAAACCAGATAAAATGGGATAAACCAAACCCAACCGCGCTGCCCTGAGCGTTTAAACACCCACAGGTGTCCAAAATAAAGAAAATAAAATAAAATAAAAAAAAAAAAAAAAAAAAAAAAAAAAAAAAAAAAAAAAAAAAAAAAAAAAAAAAAAAAAAAAAAAAAAAAAAAAAAAAAAAAAAAAAAAAAAAAGAGGGAGAAAAGAAGTGCAAAGCACCTAAAAATCCTCTCAGATAATCTGGGGTGTAGAAAACCCCTCAGGAATTCCTCTTCCAGGTGGAATTTTGCCAAAAATCTTAGGAAAAGGGGGTTTTTTTGGAGGGTGTATTTATGTGGAATATGCAGAATTTTAGGACTGGTGTAACCAGAGGCTCCAGGTGAGGTTGTGACAGCTGGGGGGTAAAGAGGGCAAAATCCTTAATTTAAAGATGGATGAACCTCCCCCTGCCAGGACATTTCTCCTATAAATCCCTAAATTAATTCATTATCTGAAAAAATACAGATTTTTTTTTTTTTTTCTGCAAAACACCGAGTTTTTGCCCCTCAGCTTTTAGGGAAAAGAAGAAAAAAAAAAATTAGTACATCCACGGAAAAAACCACGAGGTTCCAACACGGCCCGTGGGTGCCCCCTTGTGACTGCAGGAAAACCGGGATAAACTCCAGGGAAGGGACAAAACAAGGGCTCTGGTGCAGCTGGAAAAGTCAGGATTTCCACAATCCCCGGGTTTTATTTAATTCGTGCCCATTTCCAAAGGAAACCAAGGGAAAAGGCAGCAGGGAAGGAGCAAAATCCTTCCTTCCCTGACTCACAGCAGTGGGAAAAACCCGGGAGGGCTGGAAAAAAAACAACAAAAAAAGAGGATTTTATATAACCAGCCTCGAGGCCCTCAGGAATTGGACTCCAATTTGCTGGAATAACTCAAAGCAGGTTGTTTTTCCTCTAAGCTGTTGCTGGATTTTGAAGTGCCAGATGCCCAAAACTTCCTTCCTTACCCAATTAACAAGGTTTTTCCAAGCTTTCCCCCCCCCCCCTTCAAAATACCCTCCCCCTGCTGAATTCCAGGATGTTTTGGGGCATGGAAAGATGTTAATTTAATATTTTATCCTGTTTTCTGCTTGGTTTTAATATGCTGGGAATAAATCCAGGCCTTGAGCTGCTCTTTTGTCACTGAAAATTAAGGGGGGAAAAAAAAAAAGAGGATTTGGGGATGGTGATAGAAATGAATTCCTACGTGAGAAATATGAAATAAAGCCAGGGTTGGATTACAAAGAAAAAAAAAAACTAAGAAAAAACACTCCTTGGAATTTTAGGAGAATTAAGAGGAGTAAGGAATGTTGGGAAAGGGTTTCAGTCTCTCTTAAAATCTTTAAATCAACAAATCTGAGGCCTAAAATCTCCCAAATTTAAACACCTGAACTCCCCCAGTGCCAAAGTTCAGGGTTTTTTAGGAAAAAAAAATTGGGGGAAAATCAATACGAAGTTTATCCCACGATTTACTGAATTCCTGGCACGGATATTTGGGTTAAACTTTCTGTATTTAACTGAAGAACAGGTTTATTATCATTGTAATTAATCTATTCCAGCCAGGAATGACAAAGGAAAAATAGCAGTGACAGAGGGTTTGAAGGCACCTGGAGGTTATTCCTTGGATTTTATCATCACCACTGTTGGCACAGCGAGGGGAGGATTTGCCTTGGGAATATTTTGGGGTTGGAAAATACTTGGAAATCTTTGGAGCCAGTTCCTGCTCCCAGAGGGATTCCCTGTCCCACACACCTGCCTGCCAGAGAAAGGTCCTCAAATCCACTTCCTGGCCCCAATTCCTTGGATTTTATCATCACCACTGTTGGCATAGGGAGGGGAGGATTTGCCTTGGGAATATTTTCAGTTTGGAAAACGCTTGGAAACCTTTGGAGCCAGAGTTGTTACTTCCAGAGAGATTCCCTGTCCCACACACCTGGTGTCAAATGGAGGTCCCCAAATCTACTTCCTGGCCCCAATTCCTTGGATTTTATCATCACCATCATTGGCACAAGGAGGGGAGGATTTGCCTGGGAAATATTTCACCCTATTTTGGGGTTGGAAAAACCTTGGAAACCTTTGGAGCCAGTTGCTGCTCCCAGAGGGATCCCCCGTCCCACACACCTGCCTGCCAGATGGAGGTGCCCAAATCCACCTGAGGAGACTTCCCCGAGGCTCCAACAAACCCCAGGGCATCCTCTAGGAACTGCATCTTCCTGCTGAACTGCACCTCCAGGACGGGAATGGCCTGTGGCATCCTGGCTGACAGGAGCCTGTAGGCCGTGTCGGGCTTGCCGATGAACCTCTGGCGGACGCTGATCTCGTAGGGCGAGTGCACCCGGATCTCATCCACGTCCCTGCCCTCGAACCTGTGCAGCACCTGCCCGCTGCAGTCACTGATCTCCAGGCCAGAGGCAAAGAGGGTGAGTTTCCCAGGCTTGGCGTTGGAGTCTGTCCTGTGGGTGACGATGACGGGGATCCTCAGGATGATTCCCTCCTGGCTCTTGGGCTCAGCCGCTTCCTTGGGCTTGGATTCCAGGGGTGCTTTCCAGAGTTTGCCGCTGAAGGGCCACCAGGAAGGAGATTCCAGCTCGGTCAACAACCTGGCAGGGGAGAAAGGGGAAGGTTAGAACGGGGGAAAAACCAGTGGGATGGTCTTGTTATCCCACCAGTTCAAAGCAAATCCTCAATTCCCTAATCCTGAATCCAGCCCGCTGTTATCTCACCCCTCAAACCTATTCCCAGCTTCCCAGGATCCAGCCATTTCAAAGCCCAGCTTCTCCTCACCTGTTAAAACACTGGGAAGCACTGCTGGAATCTCACTGAACTGCCAGATAGATTTTTCCAGGCTGTTCCCCAGCTCACACCACCTTTTTCCTCAGTTTTCCACTCCTGCCCCTCATTCCTCCCACTGCCTTTTCCTTCTCCTTTATCCCTCAATCCCACAATCTGATGCCCCCTTTTGCTTTGCCCCCACACCCAAATTCCCAGTTAAAATTCTCCACTGAGGCTCAGAAGTCCAGCAGAGAATTCCCACCAGTGTCCAGAATCCCCTTCAGTGTTGGTGCAGCTCCCAAGGCTGACATTCCCTTTTCCTGGGGGCCTTTCCCAAGAAAGGATCATGAAAGAATCCCTGATTTTTGAGTCTAAGCCTCACCACGATTCTTTTCACCCCCAAAAAAATGGGAAGGAGAGGAAAAATGGTGGGTTTGGTTTGCTTTTCCATGTGCTGTGCTGTAGCATCCCTAGGGCTACACAGGAATCATGGAATGGGTGGGAAGGATCCTTAAGGATCATCCAGTGCTACCCCTTGCCATGGGCAGGGACACCTTCCACCAGCCCAGGGTGCTCCAACCTGGCCTTGGACACTTCCAGGGATCCAGGGGCAGCCACAGCTTCTCTGGGGAATCCATTCCAGTTCCTCATCCCCTCCACAGCCAGGAATTCCTTCCCAGTATCCCATCTCTCCCTGCCCTCTGGCAGTGGGAAGCCATTCCCTGTGTCCTGTCCCTCCATGCCTTGTCCCCAGTCCCTCTCCAGCTCTCCTGGAGCCCCTTTAGGCCCTGGGAGGGACTCCAAGGATGCTTTTTGCTCTCAAGGATGCTTTTTGCAAGGCTTTGTTTTCCAGGAGAGGATCCCTGTGTTCCCACAGAAAACTTCCCAAATCCTGCAATTTTTCAGTGCTGTTTAATTGGGTGAAGTCTGGGCTGAAGGAGGAAGCTCCAACTCAACAGGCTTTGTTTGCCAACCAAGTTTTCCAAACAGATCCTAGGAAATGCCATATTGGGAGTCAACCACTGAATTCATGGATAGCAGAGGCAGAATTCCAGGAATCTCCTCCCCAAATGATCTAAACCTCTCTTTACACTGCAGTGATTTATCTGGGTAACTTCAATCCTTAATTTTTATCCCTTCATCCCTCTTTTCCCAGGGATTGATATCCCTGTGGGATTTCCAGTCAAGAATCAGCCCTAAAAAAAAGCCTCTAGGCAATTTTTCCAGCATTCCAGGGTGGAATCACTCCCCTGGATCAACAAACCACCAATCTGTAGATACAAAAGGAAAATCTGCACCAGAGCACTTTGGTTTTTTAATAGGAATATTTTAAAAAAAAATGTATTTAAAATACATTTAATAGGAGTATATTAAACCAGGATCTGGATTCCTGCTTATTTTGGGGGGGCTCTGACCACCACACTCAGCTCTGCTCATCTGGGAGCCGCTGGAAATATCCAGGAACACACAAACACAGGATGAATAATCCAGAAAAAAGGGCCACACACACAGGCAACATAAAATTCATCCAAGGTTTAAACACATGGAAGTAGACACGGGGCTCTGGTTCTTTTTAAGAGAGACACTCCCCCCCAGACTGGAAGGAGCAGTTTGTTCCCAAATTTCCTGCAATCAGGCCAGGTTTGTGCATAAAATCAGAGCTGATTCTCCCCTCCCTGCAGCCGGGGCCAAACTCAGCTCATGTTTGCTCCCTGCTTTCCTTTATTTTCCCATTTTGAAGTCCAAGACTCCCAACTTTTCAGCTCCAGGAGGACAAACAATCCCTGCCCCTGCACCTTGAGCCCGAAGCAAAGCCCCTCTTCCAAAAACAAGGAGCAGGGATTGCTTTCCCTGCCCTTCCTTTGTTGCCCCGGAGCTTTCCGAGCTCTCGCCGAAGCTTCTGAGTCTTTTGGCTTTCCATGAAAGGCCACGGAGAACATCCCCCAAAACCACCGGGAAACCAGCACTTCCCTTTTCCAGCTGATCCATCTGAAAGCAGCTGCTGCTTCCAAAAACAACCCGGTTCAGGCTTTGATTGTGTTTGGTTTCTCCCTGCAGGTGTCGGAGCTGCTCCAAAGGCGCTCCAAGCCCGAAATGTTCCAACGCTTCTCCTGACCTTTCCTGGCCGTTTGGGACCGGAATGGAACACAAAAACACATCAAAGGATTCCCCTTGGAATGTTCACCAGCAGACAGCAAAGCCACGAGGGTTCTGATCAACACCAAGTATTTACCATTCCCTCGAGTTCTGGAGCAGCTCCAGTTAAACAACGGATCTCCAACCGGCCCCAAATTTCTTCCTTCACTCCCCCAAAGGCAGCAAAATGCCAGGATTTCGAGTTAGGAATATTCCAGGCCATCCAATGAAAGTGGGAATGCCGTATTAATGAACACCTGAATGACATGAAATTCCCATATTTCCCCCTAATTAGCTGCCCACTCACTAATAACTTCTAGGATGGGGATATTTTGGAGATCTCCCTCATTTCTGTCAGTTGGGGTGGAAATTCATCAGGGTTGGGAAAGTCATTCGAAGGAAAGAGATTTATATATAAAATCATTGAATTCCAGGGTGGCTTGGGATGGGAGGGACCTTAAGGATCATCCCATTCCACCCCCTGCCATGGGCAAAGACACCTCCCAGGGTGCTCAGAGCCTCATCCAACCTGGCCTTGGACACTTCCAGGGATCCAGGGGCAGCCACAGCTGCCCTGGGATATCCATTCCAGCCCCTCCCCACCCTCCCAGCCAACAATTCCTTCCCAATATCCCACCTGAATCTCCAGTTTTTCAGTTTGAAGCCACTCCCTGTGTCCTGCTCCTCCATCCTTTGTAAACAATCTCCCTCCATCTTTCCTGCAGCTCCTCCAAATCCTGGAAGGCCACAATTAATTCCCCCCAACAAAAAAAAAGCTTCTCCTCTCCAGGCTGCCAATCCCAGCTCTCCCAGCAGAGCTGTCCCATCCCCTCTGACCAAGCCCCATCCCTTGGGTTCCAGGGTGGAATTCCTGGTAGGAGGAAGGAACACCCCAAAGCCCGGGGGATGCTCCCGTTCCCGTTTACCTGTCGGCCACATCCATGTCCCCCTCGATCTTGTCCAGCCCCTTGATGATGTTGTCAAACTGCTCCCCCTGGTAGTGCAGCACCTTGGCCGTGTCCTCCAGGCGTTTCTGGGATCCTGCCAACATTCCAGTCAGCTCCTTCCCCTTGCTGCTCCTCCCGGCCGCTCCCGCCCCTCGGCTCTCCAGCAGCTGCTCCCTCCAGAAGTGCTCCAGGACGTTGAACACCACATTCCTGCTGGGCTGCAGGGAGCTGAACCAGTGCTTGGTGCTCTTCTCCAGGATGGTGAGGGAGCTGAAGATCAGGTTGGAAGATTCCTTCTTGATCTCGCTGATGCCGGACAGGGGGAAGTCGACCAAGAGCTCGCCCGTCTTGTCAGCCGTGAATTTGATCCCGACGGGAGTCAGGGAGAGTCTCCCAGACACCCATTGCTTCCCGCTGTCCAGGTAGTAGGAGCAAGGCCAGCTGTGGATACGGATGTCCTCGTTCATCAGCTCGCTGGGATGATCCCCCTCCCCGAGGGCAACGCTCTCAGCGCCGGGAGGAACTACGGGAAAAAGGGAAACAAACAAAAAAAAATCTTTAGGAATCTTTAGGAACGTTGTTCCCATCCATAGTT
>NW_020956964.1:30264-36235 GCF_003031625.1 Empidonax traillii
AATTTGATCCCGACGGGAGTCAGGGAGAGTCTCCCAGACACCCATTGCTTCCCGCTGTCCAGGTAGTAGGAGCAAGGCCAGCTGTGGATACGGATGTCCTCGTTCATCAGCTCGCTGGGATGATCCCCCTCCCCGAGGGCAACGCTCTCAGCGCCGGGAGGAACTACGGGAAAAAGGGAAACAAACAAACAAAAAATCTTTAGGAATCTTTAGGAACGTTGTTCCCATCCATAGTTTGCTTACAGTCCTCTCATATTCCAGCTGGATATCTGAGATAGCTTTGGGAGCAGCTGTGGGTGGATGTGGATGAGTTTTGACTCCCTTGAGAGCTCCAAGGCTTTACCCGACGCTCAGCTCCTAAAGGTGCCTTAGGATAAATTTTCCAAGCAAAAACCTATTTGGGAATTCAATCCATCCACTGCTCCATAATCATTTCTGAATACTTCCTTTGGAAAGGACTGGCAGCGTCATTGGCCACCCCATTCACAGCAGCACAAACTGCCTTAATGTCCTGGAATATTCCCATTCCCGCTTCGTCCTCAGAAGGAGCTTCCCACAGACCAACAGGTCCTGGAGGGAATCCAGGATATCCCAAAACACATCCCATTAGTGTGTATCTACAAGGAATAACTGCTCCTTCCCCCCTTCCACTCTGATATCCCAACACCCAGGTGTGTTGGGAACGCTCCAGAACATCCATGGAATCCCAGGATGGTTTGGGATGGAAAGGACCTTAAAGACCTTCTAATCCAACCCCTGCCATGGGCAGGGACACTTCCCGAGCAGAATTCCCAAAGATTAAAGAGCAGAAACTCCCAGCCATAAATGGATCAATATTCTTCAGGAGTTGTCACCACCTCTTGGATATTATTTAGGAATAACAACTTGGAAAAATTATCTTCGAGGGCAAACAAACTCCAGGTGGAAGAACCAGCCAAAATATCTCCCAAATCCATAGAGTGTTTGTCCTGGGAAATGATCACAGCACTTGTGGATGGGTCACGATTTCCTGGGAGCACGGGATGCTCTTGGATGACTCATTAATCCCACGGGGATTGCTCACCGGGATCTGGAATCCCAGCAGGAAAACAAAGAGCCGTCACTCCCTCATATCCAAACAATCTGACCTTTGGGATGGGAGATGAAACAGAGCACACACTTGGAGTGGCTTCTGTCCACACTTCCAGAGGTTTCCTGCTCCAAAGGGTGGGATTATTCCCTGTCCCATCTCATTCCTCGCTGTTTGCAGCCCAGTGACATCCCACAATTAATCTGGGAACACCCATCCCGCCAGATCTCCCAGCTTGGGCATCACTTACATCCCTTAAAACCTCCAATTCCAGGGATATTTTTAATTAAATACTCAAAATTCCTTAGAGAAGGACTAGTCACAGTTTCTATACCTCCCAAAAATCCCTTAATTTGGATTTAAAATCTTATTTTCATGGCTTTTTATTACCTTATTTTCATTAGTAATTGTAGAGATGAAATGGGGAAAAATAAAAAAAAAAAAGAGGCCCTAAATTTACCAAGAAATTGGAGTTTAAAGTGAAAATTCCCAATAAATCCACAGTCCTGGATTATTACATATAATAAACCCACTGTACTGGGAGCAAAGACAGGGAGGAAAAAGCCCCCCAGAAATCGGATTTAAATCGGATTCCAGCCAACAAAACTAAACTCTGGGAAATATTATTTGTTTCTCCAACATTTGCCACATAAAATTCCTAATTTGGAGATTATTTCCCACAGAGAAAAACAAGGTTGTTTCTCCAACACAGGTTTGATCAGAAGGATTCGAGGGAGGAAAGTTTGATTTTATGACATTTGGGAAGCGTTATAATTCTTGTGGTTTATTATTTTAATTTCCATTTATTTTTTATTTTAATTTTCCACTTCAAGGTTATTTCTGTTTCTGTCGCAAGAAGAGAAAAAGGAAAACGCTTTTTTTAAGGATCTTTAATTTAATGCTTTAATAACCAGCCAAATAACAGAGGAATCAACTGTGGGATTCAAAAAAAAAAAAAAAATCCAGGGAATATTTTTGACAGGATAATTGAAGTGGGAAATGTTCCTGTTATGGGTTTGTAATTATTACAGTAATCATTTATTACTATAAATGTCAAAGAAATCACTTTAAACAACCATTTTAGTGCTGAAATCAATGAGAGCTGAAGACAAATCATGTTAAGGGTTTATTAATCAGGAGTCACAAATTATAATTTATTAATTAGATATATTTTTAATATATATTTTTTCTAATTTAGAAATCTACATAACTCATATTTTATATTAATAAATTTTTAATTTATAAATATACAAATATTTTAAAATATTTTTTTTAATCATTTATAAATCCCACTTAAGCTTAACTTAATGGACAGGGCCTAGAGGTGAAATAATTACAGTAAAGATGATAAAAATTAACATTTTCTAAAATTTTTCCTGTTTTCACTGATTTTTGGAAAACGTCAAATATCAGCACCCAGCTCACAACAACTTGTTGCCTTAATTCCATAATTATTTATACATATTATTCATAGTATTTATATTATTCTATTAATTTTTTATTATTTTATATTGTGTATTATGCATTTTTAAATGGTAGATATAAAGTATAAATAATGTGTATATATTATTAATATATATTATAATATATTACATGATAAGTAATATAGGATAACTGACATATTATATGGTAAATACATTATTTATGTGATAAATGTTACAATACTTTGATATTTATATATCATATAATGTTATAATATATACTATTTATATATTATATATTTTATATTAAGATATACAATATATATTATATTAAAAATATATAAGTAGATATAAACAGATACATAATTATTACTTTATATTATATATTATGGTTATTTAAAACATATATTATAAACAATACACATAATACATACTGTATAAAAATAAAACATATATAAAACTATATATTATATTTACTACTTTATATTACATATTATTATAAATCATAATATAGACTAGAAAAATAGTATAATGCATTATATATATAAAATGCAATATAAAAATATATATCATATATATTAGTATATTTTAATTTGGATTATTTTTGCCTTATATATTAATATACATTTATAATACACATTCTAACTAATATATATAAATAATCATGGAATTAAGATGATCACGAGGAAAACCTGGAACCACTGGTTGGGACAGACCCCAAGGACACAAAAATCCCCTGAAAAGCAGCTCCTAAACCTCCCTGGCAGCACCCCCTGCCTTCCCCCATGCCCAGGCAGGGAAAAAAATCCCAAATTAGCAAATAAATCCCTTTTTTTTTTAATAAAATCTCATCCTGGAGTCTATTTTCACAACCCAGAAGCCACCCCAGCCCTACAAAACCCCCACCAGCTCCTCAGCAGGCCAACATTTCTCTCTCAAAAGAGCAAAAATACTGATATTTAATGCAGCCTCCCAACCTGTGCCCTAAAGCAGAATGATCCTAACCCATATCCCAAAGTCTCACCTGGATGTGCAGCCATGGAATTCTGGGGGAACCTTCTGGGGCTGCTTTTTAGGAGGGACAATTTGGTTCCCCGAGCGTTTCTTTCTCTTCAAATCCAAACCAACTCGGGAGTCGTATCAAAACCACCGCTGTTGCTGTTCCCAAAATCCCAAATCCATAAATAACAGCGGCTGGGTATTTAATCCTGAGGGAGAACAAGTGCTCTGGGTCCAGGAAAAGCAGAGCAGTCCCTGCCCTGGGTATTTATAGGATTTCGTACCTCAGGCCTCGTGACTTTTGACTCACCTGAGACCTCAAAGCCTTTACCTGACGCTCACTCAGCTCCTCAAGGTGCCCGAGGGCAATTTTTCCAGGCAAAAAAACCTCTTTGGGAATTCAATCCAGTAATTTTTCCAGCTTTTTTTTTTTTTCCCCCCCTCCTCCCAGTATAATGACATTTTCCTCAGCGTTACATCTGGATGTTCCTTTTTCCCTTTATTCTCTCTCACTCTGAGGAGAAATTCAAACTTCAAAAAGGCCATGAAAATAAGGTTTGAAACCCAAAATGAGCGGGTTTTGTGGGATAGAACAAGCTGTGATTAGTCCTTGTCTCAGGAATACGGAATTTTGAGTATTTAATTAAAAACATCCCTGGAACTGGAGGTTTTAAGGGATATTAATGATGCCCAAGCTGCGAGATCTCAGCGGGTGCTGCAGGAATTCCCCCAAGGATCCCTGGAAAAGGACTTGGCTTTGTTGGCTTTAGGATTCCCAAGAGGGAGCAGACTGTGTGGAATTAATTAAGGGGTGTAATTAATCCCAGCCTAAGTGAAAATCACAACTTTTTTTAAACGAATACTTTGACTTTTTGCCCCCAAAAAGCTGCAGTTCCTTCCACAGCTCCCCCAGGAGCAGCACTTGGGATTGGGAACAGGGAGTTGGGACTGGATTTCCTGCAGAGTCACCCCAGTGTGGGAATTCTCTGGGTGAGACTCAACTGTGCTTCCATAAAAAGGAGGTGACTCACCTCGTGTGAGCTCCCCAATTAATCGGGAGTGTTACTAATTATCCCAGGAGATGCTCCAAGCACCAGGACAAGGAGCTGCCACCTTCCCTTTGCAAGGCTTCCACCAAAATCCCAGTCCTGGATTCTTCTTTCCCGCCCTTGGGAATGATCTGCACAACATTCCTGCACATAATCCTGTATTTTATGGGGTTTGGGGGTTATTTTTATCTCCTATTTTTATCTGTTTTTCTCTCCTCCCTCCTGGCTGGAGTTTTCACAGGGTGCTTTATTCCCAATCTACCATCTGGGAAACGAGGAGTTGGAAGCTCCTGGGAGCCCAACAACCCTCAATAAGGATGTTTCCAAGGCCTCACAAGTGTATCTTCCCCCTTTTTTTTTTTCCAACCAGGACACACTTCCATCAGGTTTTAAACTCTGGGATTCTCCACAAGAAGCTACAAGACACAAAGAGCTCAGGGATGACCCCCCTTGTTTCCTTCCAGAGCCCCTTCCTTCTCCTCTCCAGTGCCAATCCCAATCCTCTCCAGCTATTTCCTTACCCCAGGCCAGAACTTCTCCATCCTGGAAGGGGATTTCCAGCCCTTCCTTTTCCTTTTTCCCCACTTACAAAGTCCTTCTCTTCCTCCTCACCCCAAACCCAACAATTCTGCTACATCACAGAATTCCAGAACAGTTTGGGTTGGAAGGAATCCTAAAAGATCATCCCATTCCACCCCGTGCCACGGGCAGGGACACCTTCCATTATCCCAGGTTGCTCCAACCTGGCCTTGGCACTTCCAGGGATCCAGGGGCAGCCACAGCTTCTCTGGGAAATCCATTCAGCTCTTCTCCACTCTCCCAGCCAGGAATTCCTTCCCAATATCCCACCTTTTGGCAGTTTGAAGCCATTCCCTGTGTCCTGTCACTCCATCCTCTTGTAAAAAGTCCCTCTCCATGTTTCTCAAGGGCTCCCTCCAGGTCCTGGAAGGATCTTTCCCTGGACCCTTTTCCTAATATCAGAAAACACCCCATTTTATCCCAGTCCTACCAGGGGAAGCTGTAGGTCAGTCACCCAAAGCCTTGTTGTCTCCTCCAGAACCCTCATCTCTCCTCATGGAATCCCTGAGGTTGGAAAAGCTCCCCAAGGTCACCGAGTCCCCCCCTGTGCCCATCCCCACCTTGTCCCCAGCCCAGAGCACTGAGTGCCACTCCAGGCCTTCCTGGGACACCTCCAGGGCTGGGCACTCCAAACCTCCCTGGGCAGCCCCTGCCAAGGCCTGACCACCCTTTCCAGGGAGAAATTCCTGCTGATGTCCCACCTGCCCCTCCCCTGGCACAGCCTGAGGCCGTTCCCTCTCCTCCTGTCCCTGTTCCCTGGGAGCAGAGCCCGACCCCCCCCGGCTCCCCCCTCCTGTCAGGGATTGCAGAGCCAGAAGGTCCCCCCTGAGCCTCCTTTTCTCCAGGCTGAGCCC
>NW_020956964.1:38564-58323 GCF_003031625.1 Empidonax traillii
CCCCAATTCTCGCACCTCCCTGGGCTCGGCCCCGGCCCCGCTCTGCGCCTGCGCGCCGCGCCGCTGCGCTCCCCTTTTCACCTCCCCCCCCGGGCCCGCCCGCCCCGCGCGGAGGTTCCGGAGGTTCCGGCCGCGCCCGCCATCGCCCTGCCCGCCTCCCCGCCCGCTCGCCACGGCGGGAATGTCCCGCGGGGGTAGCGGGTGAGTGTCGCTCCCTCTGTGGGTGGGCTCTGGGAAGCGGAGGGGCGGGTTGGAGCGGCGGCGCGATGAGGGGATGGGGTGTGCGACGCGCTGTGGTGTCCGGGTGCCCCCCTCCCACCCACCCCCCGGCTGGGAGGTCCCGGGAGGGGGAGAATCCCCTCATGGAGGTCCCTTAATCCCCTGGAGCTCCGTGAGGGGAGAGTTCCGTCGTGGAGGCCCTTTAATCGCACTGTGGTGTCCCGGTGTTCCCCTGGAATTCCCTCATGGGGGTCCCTTAATCCCACTGTGGTGTCCCCTTGGAATTCCCTCGTGGGGGTCCCTTAATTCCGCTGTGGTGTCCCCTTGGAATTCCTTCATGGAGGTCCCTTAATCCCACTGTGGTGTCCCGGTGTTCCCTTGGATTCGGTTCCCTCGTGGAGAATCCTTAATCCTGCTGTCGTGCTCCCTGGAAGCTCCGTGAGGGGGGAATTCCCTTCATCCCACTGGGGTGTCCAGGTGTTCCCTTGGAATTCCCTCACGGAGGTCCCTTAATCCCTTGGAGTGTCCCCTTGGAGCCCTGCAAGGGGGAATGCCCTCAGGGCTGCTCTTTAATCCCCGTGTGGTGTCGGGGTTTTCCCTTGGAATTCCACCATGGAGAACCCTTAATCCCACTGAGGTGTCCCCTAGAAGCTTTGTGAGGGGGGAATTCTGTTTATCTGGGAATGGCAACCCCTTTATCCCCCCCCACCTTCACCCTCGATGTCTCCCAAATCCCAGCCCTGCATCCCCTGTGGTTTATTTGCCCTCCCTTCCCCTCTGTGCTCAGTTTCCCACCTTCCCTCCTTTTTATTCCTCTTATTCCCTATTATTCCCCTTATTTTTAAGCCACGGTTGCTGCCAGATCCAGAGAAGGTGGTCTGGGGAAGGAGAGGGGTGCCAGGGCTTGTATCTTCCAACAAAGGGATGATCCCACTACAATCACTTCCCAGATATTTAGGGGGTTTTCCCTCCCTCCATCCCTTCAGTTAATGGATTTATCAGGGATATCCCACTGATTTTAATGTTTCTTCCTGTTCCAGGAAGGAACCAGCCCTGGCAAGGAGGTGACAAGGGACGAGCAGCACCTCCACCACCCACAGGCTGCTCATTGTGAGGCCGTCCCACCCCCATTTAACCTCCACAAACTATGGAAGATCCCAATTATCCCAACGTGCTGGGATGCTCCTGCACCACTCCTCGTTTCCCCTCTTCTTTCCCGTGAGTTTTCACGGATTCAGAGACTCCAATCCCATTTTTAAGCAGGTGTTTGTTTTTTTTTTTGCCGTGGGAGAACGGAATCTGCTCGGCTCCGGCTTGGCTAAGCCAGGAATTGCATCCAGCCTGTCTTGGCCAAGCCAGGAATTGCATCCAGCCTTCCTTGGCCAAGCCAGGAATTGCATCCAGCCTGCATGGACAGGGCAACCTTTGCCTGTTCCACTGCCTTTTTCCATGACTCCAGCGCCTCATCCCAGGCTGCTCCGGGCCTGCCGGGGGGACACGTTGACTTCATCGAGAAAGTCGATTCCTTCACCTACTCGGATTTTTTCCGGGATTATCTGATCCCCAACCACCCGTGCGTTTTCTCAGCCAAGCTGACGGAGGACTGGGGCAGCAGGAGGAACTGGGTCACGCGGGATGGGAAGCCCAACTTCGAGCACCTGCTGCGGGAATTCGGTGAGTCGGGTGCACCTTCCGCTTCATCTCCTCCTGGGAATGGAACCACAGGCTAAACCTTCATTTTTTTCTCCACTTTTCTCTATTTTTCTCTGTTATTTTTTCTATTTTTCTCCATTTTTTTCTCTATTTTTTCTCTATTTTTCTCTCTTTTTTTCTCTATTTTTCTCCATTTTTTCTCTATTTTTTCTCTATTTTTCTCTATTTTTTTGTAGTCTTTCTCCAATTTTTCTCCATTTTTTTCTAATTTTTCTTTATTTTTCTCTATTGTTCTTCATTTTTTCTCTACTTTTCTCCACCTTTCTCTTTCTCTGTTATTTCTCTCCAAATTTCTTCAAATTTTTTTCAGTTTTTTCTCCATTTTTCTCTATTTGTGCTCCACCTTTTCTCCACTTTTCTCTATTATTCGTTCTTTTTTTCTCCACTTTTTTCTGTTTTCCTCTATTATTTTCTCTTTTTTTTCTCCACTTTTCCTCTCCTTTTTCCTTATTTAATTCATATTTTCCCTCCACTTATTCCTTATTTTATGGATACATTTCCTCTTCTTTTTCCTTATTAGATTGATACTTTCCCCCTACTTATCATATTTTTATATTGATATTTTTTCTCTCATTTCCCTTATTACATTGTTACTTTTTCTCTCGTTATCTTACACTTATTGTATTTAATAACTAAAATACATTTAATCCTATAATAGGAATAACCTTTATAAAGAACGGCCAGTTAGAATAATCATTAGTTAGTTATTAACAAGTCAATTAATATATTTATAGTTATATTATAGTTAATATATTTATATTAAATTATACATTTCTATTAGTTAATATCTTTATTATAGTCAACGTATTTATATTAAATTATATATTTATATTAGCTAATATATTTAGATAATGTGTCTGTTATATATATTTATATATTATTTATAAATTTTTAATATATATTTTATATATTTTATATAATAGATCAATATATGTAATATATTAAAGTAATAATAGATATGTCTAAATATAATATAAAAATTATATTATAATATGTTATATATTATATATTTTATAATAATATATATTTGATAATATATCAAAGCCTATAAATATATATTTTAATTATCAATTATATTATATTAGAAGTTTTATATATATAGTAAATTATATTATATATTATATACATATACCTATATATAAATATAGATATAAACCTCTCTCTCTATATATATATTTAATAGTAATCAATACCCCACTTCCAGTGGAGTTTAAAAGGAAAATCCAGGTCATTTGAAATAAGGAACAGGAAAAATGGGGTCACATCCAATAAACACCTGGAAAATTCAGGTTGCAGTAAATAAATAAATAAACAAACCCCACTTTGGGTCCCGGTTCCCTGGAATGCTGATCCCAGGCCGGGGGTTGTTCCTGCAGATCCCTGGGCTATCCCAGAACATCTGCAGTCACAGGTCTCGGGGGGGGGTGGGGTGCAGAATTCCCATTCCCTGCCCTGAGGGGGGCTGTGTTTTGCAGGAGAGGCCGTGGTGCCGGTGGCCCAGTGTGACGTGAGGGAATACAATTCCCACCCCAAGGAGCAGCTGCCCTTCCGGGAGTACGTGCGCTACTGGCAGGAATACATCCGCAACGGATACCGCTCCTCCCGCGGCTGCCTCTACCTCAAGGACTGGCACGTCAGCAGGTGGGAGCCCTGGAAACCCTCAGTGCCACCTCCCCAGCCTCAGGGAATGGGGATCCTTGGAATTGGCCAGCCCGCAGAAGGGAAGCTCCTGGGGTCATCTGGTTGTGGCCTTCCAGGACATGGAGGAGCTACAGGAAAGGTGGAGGGAGACTTAGGACAACGGCCTGGAGGGACAGGAAACAGGGGAATGGCTTCCCACTGCCTAGAGAGAAGGGATAGATGGGAGATTGGGAAGGAATTCTTGGCTGGGAGGGTGGGGAAGAGCTGGAATGGATTTCCCAGAGAAGCTGTGGCTGCCCCTGGATCCCTGGAAGTGTCCAAGGCCAGGTTGGAGCATCCTGGGACAGTGGAAGGTGTCCCTGCCCATGGCAGGGGGTGGGAACAAGATGAGCTTTAAGGTCCCTCCCAACCCAAACCATCCTGGGATTCCATGATAAAGGATATGGCTTTTTATCTTTGCGTGTGGATTTTGGAAACTGAGGGAGAAGTTTTCTTTCCAAGCCTTTCCCTTTCCCATTCCCAGGGCCTTCCCAGAGCACGATGTTTACACAACCCCCGTGTACTTCTCCTCCGACTGGCTCAACGAATACTGGGATGCTGTGGCTGTGGATGATTATAGGTTTGTCTACATGGGACCCAAGGGCTCATGGTAAGGAAGTGGGCTCTCTCTCATCCTTATACACCCATTTGGAAGATTAATATTCCAGGGAATTATCCCATTATCCTTCGGGATATCGCCACACTGCAGAGTCCGGTGTTCCACCCGAATCCTTTCTGTTCGGGAGCTGAACTCCTGCAGCAGCTACAGGAAAAGCCCTGAACTGTGCCCCCCCCCCTCCCCAACCAGATTATTTAAGGATTTAGAGCAGAAATTCCCTTGGGATCATCAGCCAGGAGCGCTTTGCAGGGTCAGCAGAAGCCTCGTGGAGGCAGCGATGACTCAGATGTTCCGCAGGTGAAAACTCCAGCCAGGCCTCGGCTATAAAGTTTCAGTTTTCAGTTCCCATCCCAGAATCTCCTGCACGTGAACATCCCACAGAATGTCCCACAAACGGGAGGGATTTGAGAGCCAAAATTCCAGGAAGGAAAGGGATCAGCGTCTCAGATCCTCAGGGGGACTTTTAGCACTTAAACTGAAGCGTTAAATCCGAAGTCAAACCCTGCGTTTCCCCCCTCCCTCTCAGGACACCGTTCCACGCCGACGTGTTCCGCTCCTACAGCTGGTCCGCCAACATCTGCGGCAGGAAGAAGTGGCTGCTGTATCCGGCGGGGCAGGAGGAATTCCTCAAGGACAGGCACGGCAACCTGCCCTTCGACGTGACCGCCCCCAGCCTGCAGGACAGGAGGGTGTACCCTCGCTACGGCCAGAGCCAGCCCCCCCTGGAGATCGTGCAGGAGGCGGGAGAGATTGTCTTCATCCCCAGTGGGTGGCACCACCAGGTCTACAACCTGGTGAGACCCCCCGGGACCCTCCCGCTCCAAGGGGATTTTTTGGGAAGGAATTCTTGGGTTGGAGAGCGGGGGGGGATGCCCCATCCCTGGGAATGTTCGAGGCCAGGTTGGAGCAACCTGGGCTAGGGGAAGGTGTCCCTGCCCGTGGCAGGGGGTTGGAAGTGGATAATCCTTCAAGTCCTTTCCAAACTGCTCCAGGATTGTGGGATACGGCTTTTGTCAGTGTGGATATTCCGTGGCATGCTGAACAGGAGCCATGTTTTAGGAGGAACAGGTTTGGGGTGGAAGGGACCTTAATGATCAACCTGGGATAGTGGGACATGAGCTTTAAGATCCCACCCAAACCATTCTGGGATTCTCTGGATGGTGAAAACCTGAATTCCAAAGCTCCTTGGCTCGCTGCCCACTGGAATTTAGGGGAGTATGAAGTGAAACAAGGTACCTGCATCCTCTTTTCCTGGTTTTTTTTTTGGTCATTAAATGCTTCCAGTCGCTCAGGAATCAGATTTTAGGAGAGCCAGACCTGTGGGGAGGCTCTCTCAGCCTTGATTTGAACTGGAAATTGTAATTTAAGAATGAAAAAATGCCAACAGATTGGTCTTTGGGATAACCCCTGGAATTGCTCCCTCAGGAGGACACCATCTCCATCAACCACAACTGGGTGAACGGCTGCAACGTGGCCATCATGTGGTGCTTCCTGCAGGATGAGCTGGCAGCTGTCCAGAGGGAGATCAACCAGTGGAAGGATCCTATGGATGACTGGCACCTCCAATGCCAGGTACAACATGGACCTGACCCTGTTAAAGGATCAGGTATTCCAGGGATTTACTTATTAGCACTCTGAGACACAGAATTCCTTCACCTTATACCTGGAATTCACGTGTTTATCCTAAAGAATTAGGGACTGGGGTGGCTGCATTTTGCAGGAAGGCAAATATTCCCTTGATAAGCTTGGGAATGGCTTGTGCCGGAGGATGTGTGGTATGGCCAGGTTGGGATGTTGTTTGGAAAGCAAATGATTCAGCTGCTCTCCTTCAGCTTCTCCTATTCCTGCTCTGGAGCCAGGCTGGGAATGCTGGGGGGGTTCCCCTGGAGAAGAGAAGGATCCAGGGAGACCTGAGAGCCCCTGGCAGGGCCTAAAGGGGCTCCAGGAGAGCTGGAGAGGGACTGGGGACAAGGCATGGAGGGACAGGACACAGGGAATGGCTTCAAACTGCCAGAGGGCAGGGAGAGATGGGATATTGGGAAGGAATTCCTGACTGGGAGAGTGGGAAGGGACTGGCACAGGTTTCCCAGAGAAGCTGTGGCTGCTCCTGGATCCCTGGAAGTGTCCAAGGCCAGGTTGGAGCAACCTGGCACAGTGGAAGGTGTCCCTGCCCATGGCAGGGGTGGCACTGGATCATCCTTAAGGTCCCTCCCAATCCAAACCATCCTGGAATTTTACAAAACAGTGAATCTGAAACAAGGACAATTTAGGTGAAGGTTTCAGTGGGTTTCTGTGTCTGCAAAGTGATGCTTTAAGGGCCCCTATTTCTGCTGAGCAGGGTTGTAGCTTGGGGGCTCTCCTGGCTCTGGCTGGGAAAGAATTCCTTCCCTCCCAAAATCTTTGCCATGGAACAAATGTAGAGAGTTAATTTCTGGAGGCTGTTCCTGGGTGGTTTTCCTTCAGAACTGCTTTGAAAACAGAACAATTTAGTCCTTATTAAAAATCAGGCTGTTGCTTTTTGAGTGGTGCATTTTTTAGCACAAATTGCTAAAAAATCACGAAACATAATGATTTGTGATTCCATGTAATTCTAACCTGATTTGGTGCTTTTTTCCCCTGTAAATTTTAAGCGTTATTTCCATTTCAATCCCGGTTTTTCCTCCCCCCCCATCCCCTGTTTTTTTGTAGTTGATCATGAAGTCCTGCACGGGCATCGACTACAAGGAGTTCTACAACTTCCTCAAGGTCATCGCAGAGAACAGGATTTCAGTCTTGGAAAAGGGCCTGGATGAGGAGGCTTCGGCCCAGAACACTTCCAAAGCTGCCATTTCCACCCTGGGAATGCTCCACGCCGTGTTTGACCTCAAGAGGACGGTGAAGGTGTTGACGTCCCTGAGCGCCAACGAGGATTTCAAGAAGCTGGATCTGACCTCCCTCTCCCCCCCTCCAGAGGCTTTGCTGCACCACCTGAAAGCTGCCATAGATACAGCCCTGCTCTGATTTCCCCCATTCCCTCGGTTCTTCGGGAAAAGGAACCTTTTCCCAAAGGGTTTTGGAGGAGGTTCCTCCTCCCTGTTCTCCTGCAGGGCAGTTGAGGTACAAAGAGCTTTATTCCCTTCAGCAGGACGTTCATTTTGGAGCCACTGGAGGAGGGGGGGAAAAAAAACAATCCCCCCTAAAGGAAAACCCCAACCCTTTTGTCAGTATTTTATACCCAGTCAGGGAAGGGGGACAGAAATTCCCTGTGGATAACCAAATTCCCTGTGCTTCCAAGAGCAAAAAGCGCTGCTTTTTCTGCTCCCAGCTCCATGATTTGAAGACTTCCAGGTGCAGCTCAGCTTAACTTTTCCTTCTTTTTTTTTTTTTTTATTTTTAGGGAATTTGAGCTAGTTTGCTTCCATGGAAGTCTGAGCTGGAGCCTGGATGTGGAAGGCACTGGCTCTACTCGTGTAGAGCCCCCAAAGCTGGAATTCTCAGGTGGAATCAGCCCTCAAACTGCTCCAGGATTAAATTTAACACCGTAATTAAGACCCTGGAGCCCTGACTGCAATTAGAGCACTATTAATTAAGCATGTGACCCCCCCCCCCTCAAGCTGAAAAGGAGGAATTGGAATGTACTCCCACATTCCCCCCCAACAATTCCAAGGCACAGCAGGGATTTGATCAGGGAAGGAGCCTCCTCTCAGCTGCTCCAACCAGCCCTCTGCATGGTTTCACAGCACAATTCCCAGCTGGAATGCCCAACTATTCCCAGGGAAACCTCCCTCTTGCTCTTCCTGCTGGGTGGGAAAGCCCAGAGAAGCACAAATGGCTGCACACTGTTACCTTAGTTGCCACTTCAGGGCTCACTTGAACTCTTGCTCAAGAACTTCCTCAATTTCCACCTCCCTTCCCCCAGGAAAAGCAGCTACAAACTGCATTTTAGGAAGTGCAATAGCAGAAAACCCGGAGCAGGCTGAGAATTCCCTTGTTTTCTAGATAATTCCATGGGTTTGTACTCGCATGCACTTTTTGCATGTCCTTTTCTAGTAGAAAAATCTGCATTTTTCCACTAGCAAGTGGTACCTGGAATGAAAAATCCTCACCTAGAGCATGGAAAAAAAAAAAATGTGGAGAAAACAGCATTTTTGGGGGATTAAACCATCCCAGTGCTCCCAACCTGCTGGCAGGAGGTTGGAAAAGCACCAGCTCTGCAATTCCCACTTCCCCAGCTGCTCCTTAGGAGCCGTTTCCTTCCTTCTCCAAAGCTCAGCCGGAGTTTCCCTCCTGGGATGAACAAAAGGGGACATTTCCTCCAGGTGGGGGAATGAGAATTCCAAGCTGGCAGTGCCGTGTTTTTGGTAGGAAAAAGCATGTTTTTGGCCTGGTGTCCCCGCATGTTGTGACACCGGCACCATCCACGTTCTCCTCGCTGGTTCAGCGGGGGAGGAAAAAAAAAGCACAAAAAAAAAAAAAAAGAAAAGAGATTTACTGATCCAGATTTTGCACCTGAAATCCCTTCATTCCCAGGAATGATCAAGGAGCCACGTGTTCCCTAAAAATAAATCCATCAGAGCAAAACCCTCAAGTGCTTCAAGACAAGCAAAGGGGTTGGAATGAGGAGCAGGTGAGGCTGGAATGGTTCTGGAAAACTTCCCAACAGCTTTATTTAAATACAGAGTTCCTGTTAAAACAGCCAGGAGGAGGAGACTCCCATCCCAATCTATTCATTCTTGTAATCACTGTGTTATTTATTAAAGCATAAATCCATGTGGGAAACAGGAGCCAAGAGCCTGTGGAGTTGGGTTGTGTTTGCCTGGATGATTAATTAGTGACCTGGACGATTAATTAAAAGTCAAACAGTAAAAAATAATTTAAAAAAGAAAAAAAAAGAAAAAAATAAAGCAGGTTAAAATCTGTGTCAGACCTCTCAAACTGCACCTCCCACCTGGCTGGTTTCGTCTGGGAGGGACAAAATCCCAAATATCCCGGTGATTTTCCAAAGGAAGGATAAATCTCAGCCTGATTTTTGTGCCCCACTGGTGTCTGCGGGGTCTGTCAGCACGAATCCCCTTGGAAAAGCAGCAGGAAAACCAGGTGTTTCCATGTTTTCTCTTGCCAGGATTTGGGATTTCTCAGCCCAGACCAACATTCCTTTCTTCCAAGCCCCCAGAATTCCAGAGCAGCAGGAGCATGTCCAAGGTGCAGGTGTGACATTCCCTGAGGCTCCACAGGAGTGAGCAGAGCAGAAATAACACATCTTTTAGTCTCCTAAACCACGGAATTCGGGGAATAGCAGCTTTAAAAGGCCAGGGAGAGGTCCTGAGTTTGCCACAGGGAGGAAGAGGGGGTGGAGAAACCACTTCTTCCCTCCAGGAATGGGTTTTTCAGGAATGTGGGGGGTGACCTCTCCAACCCCAATTCCTGTCCTAAAGTCCTTTCACCAGTGCAGATCAACTCCCAGGGGAGCAGGGAAAGCAAATCCCTGCTGTTTGCAGGGCCAGCCAACGAAAACCACGGGGCAAAAGAAACCTTTTCCACTCGGGAAGAGATTCCCAAACAGCAGCTGAGGTTGGAGAGCGAAGGGTTTCCTCCATCAGCATCCCCTGTGTGTGGTTTAGGATCGAGGTTGTAATTCCACAGCCGGAGCAGCAGGGATTGTGCATCCAGCAGGGTGTGCTCTGGCCAGTGCAGCAGGAAGGATGATCCCTATGGATCCCAGGAAGATGATCCCTGTGGATCCCAGGAAGGATGATCCCTGTGGATCCCAGGAAGATGATCCCTGTGGATCCCAGGAAGATGATCCCTGTGGATCCCAGGAAGGATGATCCCTATGGATCCCAGGAAGATGATCCCTGTGGATCCCAGGAAGGATGATCCCTGTGGATCCCAGGAAGATGATCCCTGTGGATCCCAGGAAGGATGATCCCTGTGGATCCCGGGCTCAGGCGCTGGCGCTCAGGGGGCAGCTCTCCCGCTGCTGCAGCCGCAGCCGCTGGATGTGCTCGTAGCACGACTGGGGAGGAGCAGAGCAACACGGTCAGCAGGAACGGGGGAACTCGGGGAAAAAACTTGGGAACTCGGGGGAGAAACGGTGGGAATTTAGGGATAAAACTTAGCAACTTCAGGGGCCAAAATTTGAGAACTCGGGGGCAGATTTTGGGAATTGTGGGGACAAAAATCTGAGAGTGTTGGGTTCAAAATCTGGCAACTTTGGGGCCAAAAGTTGAGAATCTTGGGGCCAAAATTGGGCAGCTTTGGGGTCAAAATTGGGCAGCATGGGGCCCAAAATTTGGCAGCTTTGGGGCCAAAATTGGAGAACATTAGGGCCAAAATCTGACAACTTTGGGGCCAAAATTTGGCAGCTTGGGGACCACAATTTGGCAGCTTGGGGGGACCAAAATTTGGCAGCTTTGGGACCAAAATAAGGGCTGTTGCAGCCAAAGAAGCTGTGCTGCTCCCAAGTTCAGGATTAAATCTGCTGTAAATGAAGGATAAGGATTTTCTGCAGGTTCTCAGGGAAATCAGCTCCTATTCCAGGCCCAGAAGGAGCCCCTAAAGTTCAATCCCAGCCCAGCTTTGGTGTTCAGGCTGAGGAAGCTGCAATGGAAACATTCCCTCACCTCCAGGGCTGTCAACAGGAAGTCAAACATTCCTCCTTGGTTGGTGGGATCCATCAGGTCTCTGATCAGATGGATTTCAGCTCCCAGGTGCTGGATTCTAGGGAAAGAAAAGGTCCCAGTTAGGACAAGTGGGTGGGGAGGAACGTTTTGATGCCTTCAAGGCATCAAAAATCGGCCTTCAGAAGCTCCATGTCCCTAAATCCTGTGGTAAAATGAGGCTTCATTTCCCAGGATAACCCTGAATTATCCTCTGGGATAAGAGATGGACCCTCAGGAATTCCTTAATCACTTCATATCCCAGCAGAGCTGGATTAGGGTTACACAGAAACCCAAAAGCTCAGGAAAAATCACATTTAATCCCCAAATCTCAGGTTTTACTTTTAAATTAAGATCCCATTTCCCACAACAACCTGGAATTATCCTCTGGGATAAAGAATGGACACTCAGAAATTCCCTAATCACTTCATATCCCAGGCAACCCCATCCCAGCAGAGCCGGCAGATCCCATCCCACAGGAACCCAAAAAGCTCAGGAAAAAGCACATTAAATTCCCAAATCCCAGTTTTTCATTTCAGTCCTTTGGCCTGGAGTCCTTTCCCTGAGGGATCCCACAGAATCTGGGCCGGGAACGGGGGAAGCTGCCACTTACTTGGCCCGGGACACGACGTACATCAGGAGGGGCAGCAGGTCATCCATGGGCAGTTTGTAGTCCTTGCCCACCACCCTGGACACGGTGCCCTCGATCTCCTCGTAGGTCTTCTGCAGGATCACCAGCTTTTCCCTGGGATCCACCGTGGTGCTGTGGGAAAACAGCCCTGCCTGCCAGAGGTGCTCCCACTCCACAGCTCAAGAGGGCAAGCAGGACTTAGGGAAGCCCCCAAAAAACTCAGGAGACCGAAATCCATCAATCACCTTCACCAAAGAGGAGTCAAGAGGGACAGCTCCAAGGGGGAATTTGATGTGTCTGCCCTGCACATCCCAGAAAAACAGTCCCCCTGGCTTCCTTAGGGAGGCTCTCAGGAGGATTTAGGGATCTGACAGCTCCCACCTGATGGATCCACAACAATTCCCCGCTCCCTTCCGGGCACCATCACCCAGGCTGGGCTTTGAGAAATCAAACTGAGCTCAGCTTTGCTCTATCAGCCCCTTGGGAGCAGGTAGGAATTTAAGGTTTATTAAATTATAAATGTCATCTAAATTTTACCCAGATTTTACCTAGATTTTATCTAAACTTTAGCTAAATTTTAGCTGAATTTTAGCCCCATTTTATCTACATTTTACCTTGATTTTATCTAGATTTTAGCTGAATTTTAGCTACATTTTATCTAAATTTTGTCTAAATTTTAACTAAATTTTATCTAAATTTTGTTTGATTTTAGCTGAATTTTAGCTAACTTCTATCTACATTTCATCTACATTTTAGCTAAATTTTAGCTAAATTTTAGCTAAATTTTAGCTGAATTTTAGCTGAATTTTAGCTAAATTTTAGGTGGATTTTATCTAAATTTTATCCACATTTTAGCTGAATTTTAGCTAAATTGTAACTGAATCGAATCTAAATTTAATCTGAATTTTAGCTGAATTTCATCTATATTTCATCTACATTTTAGCTAAAGCTTAGCTAAATTTTACCGAAACTTTAGCTGAATTTTATCTACATTTTATCCAAATTTCATCTACATCTCATCTACCTCTCACCCCACCTACATAATACATTTTGATTAACCGACAGCGCCCGGTGGGTGCTGGTGACTCACATGAGCTTCTGCAAACACTCGGTGGCCGACAGGAAACACTTGTCCTTGATCAGGGAGCGCCTCTGGAAAGCAGACACGGATCCTTTGGAGCAGCTCCGGGCACACAACCCCCAGCCCATCCAGGGAAACTCCCTGCCCCTCGTTAGTTAATGAGGTGAGGGTTATTAACGAGCATCCCCCGCGAGGTCTCACCTGGTTGGTGGTCAGGGTGAGGTCCTTGAGAGGCCAGAGGTGCCTGCAAGGAGAGCCCAGAGATGCTGAGAGGGTCTGAGCCCACCCTAAATCACCCCATTCTTCTGTCCCCTCATCCCAGGGGCTGCTCCAGCCCTGGAGGTGCAGGAGGCTGAGCTTGCCGCTCTCCTTGCACTGCTCCAGGGGTAATTACCGTTAATTACTTTGGCTCGTTAATGCAAAGGGTTGATTTTACTCAGGGATGCTCCCGAGATAATCAGTGGAGAGTTTGGGAACCTTCAGATTCCACTCCTCCCACTGAGCACTGACTGAATCCACTCCAGGGTCTCCCTGAGGTGCAGCTGATGCTGTGCTAGGAAAGCTGGGGGAGTTTGGCCCCACATCTCATTCCAAAGGTGGATTTAGGAGCAGGAATGGACGAAGGAAACACCTGACCCCCCTTCTCTTGGGTCTGTGTGTGTCTCCCCTCTCAGAGCAGATAACACTGTTGCCCTTCCTAAGACACTTTTGTAAGCTCTGATTTGTTGGTCCAAGATGGAACAAAGCATTTTTTTTGAGGTAATAACGGGGTTTTCCACCCAAAAATTAGAATTAGCCCATCTATTTTCAGCTTTTCCCTAGTCAGTGTTGTCCCTCCAGGACAGGCAGGCACTTCCTGGCAGGATTTCCTCTGGCAGCACAAAACCTCAACGCCACAGCTGGACCAGGAACAGGCTCCAGGTCCTTTCCAGGATCACAGCCTTTATCCAGGGATGGGAAAACGCCACTTACTTCTGCACATCCAGAAATTCCAGGAGCTTGATGTCAGGAAACAGGCTGAGATCCACGATGCCCTGGCAGTACAGGTCATCTTCTCTCTCGTGGTAGAGCATGTAGAGCATGAAGAGCTCGGGGTAGAAGCAGGGCAGGATCAGGGGCAGGACCACACTGGAGGCCTTCTGGTCACTGGGGCAGAGAAAACCCAATCCTACAGTGACTTTACAACCTTAAAACATTCCCCAAACCACCCAGCACACGATGGTAGAGGCAGCTTCCAGGACCTCGAGGTGTCCTCCTTGTTCTCCCCTTCCCGCTCCCCAAACCCCCTAAATCTGTGTCTCCCACTGTTATTCCTGCTTTCTTGTTCTGGGAAAATGTCTTCTCCCTCCTCTGCCGGTGCCTCCTGCTCCAGAACACGAGTCAAAGAAGTTGCTTTGAGCAGAACTGCCCTCAGAGGGAAATGTGGGCACTAAACCTGCCCCCAAGTGACCCACAGGAGGAGCTCAGCACTTGGGGTGTTTCAGAGGACACCCCAAACGTCCAAACTGCCTGGAATGAAACTCCCAGTGGTGGCACCTACCTTGTGTCTCCATCCACACACTTTGGGGGCAGTTGGCCTTTCTGTTCCAGAGCCAGATGGAGCAAACCCCTGAAAGAGCAGCAGGAACGAGGTTTAGTCCCTTCCTCTTTTTTTTTTTAGGGATGATTTGGTTATTAGGGATGATTTGGGTTATTCCCAAGTGGAGCTGAGCTGTCCCAGCCCCAGGTGGGATATTAAAGCTCCCTGGAATTCCTGCAGTGCTGTGGAGTGGGCCCTCTGGAATCCTAAATGTGCTCTGCACTGAGCACCATCTCCTTGAATTCCCACTCAGGGGACGTGGGACTTCAGCAACCAACTCTCCAACCCATCCATGAACATCAGAGGATGGTCCTTGGGAAGAGTAGCTGGGCTTTGTCTTGATATTCCACAGAATCCCAGCATGGTTTGGGTTGGGAGGGACCTTAAGGATCATCCAGTGCCACCCCCTGCTGTGGGCAGGGACACCTTCCACCAGCCCAGGCTGCTCCAACCTGGCCTTGGACACTTCCAGGGATCCAGGGGCAGCCACAGCTTCTCTGGGAAATCCATTCCAGTCCCTCCTCACCCTCCCAGCCAGGAATTCCTTCCCACTATCCCACCTAAATCTCTCCTCTTTCAGTTTGGAATGAGGTTTCCCTGGAGCCTTCTCTTCTCCAGGCTGCTCCTCTCGCCCTGCCTTTGAGGTGAGAGATGCTCCACCCCTCTCTGATCATCTCTCTGGCCTTTATTCCCAAACCAGCTTCATTCTCCTAAACTGAGGATTAGGGAGAGGTTGCCTTTTGTTCCCGTGGAGAAATATCAGCCCAGGGAACTCAATCAGGAGCAGACAACCCCTCAGCTCAGAGCCCTCCCCCCACCTCGCTGAGAACACCCAAAGCTTTAATCCAACCTCTCGTTTTTAAGGAGATTCCACCCCGAGTGCAGCCCCAGGCCCAGCTCTGCCTACTGGGGCACTTCTTGTAGCTCCTAAAAGACAAATCAAAGAGCAACAGCATCCCAGGGATGCCTTTGATCCAGGCCTTAATTATGATCCAGGCCTTAATTACCCCCGGGCACAACCACAGAGGTGTCCTGGGATGATCCCACAGTTGGGAAGGGGGGGATTCTGCCCCTCTGCCCCCTCAGGTGAGACCCCCCTGCAGAGCTGCCTCCAGCACTGGGGGACAGGGAGCAGATGGAGACAGGACAGAGGACTCATCCACTCCAAGATGATCCAAGGGATGGAGCAGGAAAGGCTGGGAGAGCTGGGATTGCTCAGCCTGGAGAAGAGAAGATTTTGGGGGGAACTGACTGTGGCCTTCCAGGACCTGGAGGAGCTACAGGGAAGATGGAGAGAGGCTGTTTACAAGGGATGGAGAGACAGGACACAGGGAATGGCTTCCCACTGAAAGGGAGTAGGTTTAGATGGGATATTGGGAAGGAATTGCTGGCTGGGAGGGTGGGCAGGCCCTGGCACAGGTTGCCCAGAGAAGCTGTGGCTGCCCCTGGATCCCTGGAAGTGTCCAAGGCCAGCTTGGAGCACCCTGGGCTGGTGGAAGGTGTCCCTGCCCATGGCAGGGGGTGGGACTGGATCTTTTTTAAGGTCCCTTCCACCCCTAACCATTCCATGATTCTATTTCTCCTTCAAACCCAGCTATCACAGCCCTGCTGTGTGCTCTGACATACTTTGCTGCCCTCAGTCCTCAGGGAGGATTTTTGCTTCATATTTTCCTAAAGAAAGTGTTATTATGGGCAGCAGCTCCTTGATCTGCCACAACTCAGTGAGATTCACTCACATGAAAGCCCCTGGGTCATAAAATGACCCTAATAAAGCTTTTCCAGGTCCACATGACCTCAGTTATTGCAAATAACTCTTTATTTAACACCGTCCTGAAGCACCTCCCCCCCCAAAAAAAAACGTGCAGTGATTCAAGCACATCACCTGCCAACACCATCCCAGTGCTCTCCTCCCCAAGCCCTCTGTGCCCACACCCATGGGAATGCCTCAACCCGCTCGACCTACCGGTAGAATTCCCAAATTTTCTTGGCGTAGTACTTGACTTCCTCCTGCGCCATCGTCAGCAGGTGCCTGTTGGCCCCAATCCCGGAATATGTGGCCTGGAAAGCCACTGTCAGGGCCTTCAGCAGCTTCCCCAGAGGGTGCAGGGAGGACTTCAGTGCCTGCACGGGGGAGGAACGTGGAATTCCAGTTGCCAGCACTGCCACTCGTGGGGGGAAAACATCCAAAGGCCCCCCCAGCCCCCCTCCTGCCAACCAAAAGGCTTCCCCAGGGAAAGGCTGGGCCAGGAAAAACCACCTGGGAGTTCATTCATCCCTCCCAGCAGCTGGAGAAGCAAGAGAGAAGCTTTCTGATCGCCCCCCCGACCTCTGCAGCCCTGCACAAGAGGAGTGTCCAAGAAGCCTGAGGGACAACCCTGCTCTTCACGCAGTTCAGGGATGTTCTTGGAGCCTCTGGCCGTGGTTTATGTGCTGTTAAATCACCAGCAATCTGCCTGGCCCTGTGTCCATGCCTGGTGGCCAGAGTGGATCTCATCCTAAGCTTTACCTTCTCTAAATAACTCTGTATCGACTCCAGCTCCTGGTGCTGCACAAGCTCTTCAAGAATATCTTCAATCTTCCAGGCTATGTCCTCAGTCCCCCTGAAAGGATGAGAGGTGAGGGAGGAAAAGGCCCCCCACAAGGAAGCTCTGGGATAAATCCAGGTGGGTATCACAGGTAGATTCCAAAGGGGCATTAAGACAATTAGAGAAGGAATGAATTTTTTCACTTGTAAGAATCGATCTCAACAGCACAACTTTAAATGGAGGAATAAAACTCCTCCTCCTGCCTCATCAAAAGGAACAACTGGAAAATTCTCAAATTCATACATTTAAGTTCATAAATTTAAATTCAAGTTCATAAATTTAAGTTCATAAATTTAAATTCAAGTTCATAAATTTGAAACATGAATTAAATCAGACTCTGATTTAAATGGATTCCTCTGTGGCAATGAGGCCCCGGAACATTCCTACCTTTGGCAGAAGAGATATTCCTGAGATTTCCTCAGCTCCTTGCTGGTTTGGATGTGGAACCCTGTGAAAGACTCCTCCATGTCTTCCTTGCAGCCAGACTGGAGGAATTCCAGGAACTGGTCATAGATTCCCTTCCACCTCTTCTCCACTGGGAACTCCCTGAGGCCCAGCTGACTGGAAAATGGAACATTTGCCATTAGGATTTTCTGGGTCACCCTTTTAGTTACTCCAGACCTCACTTTCAAATATGGGAGGTTCTCCAGGGTTGGGATTTACAGAAGGATGTGGCCCCTCTGCTCTGGAGCCAGGCTGGGAATGCTGGGGGGGTTCCCCTGGAGAAGAGAAGGATCCAGGGAGACCTGAGAGCCCCTGGCAGGGCCTAAAGGGGCTCCAGGAGAGCTGGAGAGGGACTGGGGACAAGGGATGGAGGGACAGGACACAGGGAATGGCTTTAACTGAAAGAGGAGAGATTTAGGTGGGATATTGGGAAGGAATTCCTGGCTGGGAGGGTGGGGAGGGGCTGGGATGGATTTCCCAGAGAAGCTGTGGCTGCTCCTGGATCCCTGGAACTGTCCAAGGCCAGGTTGGAGCAACCTGGGCTAGTGGAAGGTGTCCCTGCCCATGGCAGGGGGTGGCACTGGATGATCTTTAAGGTCCCTTCCAACCCAAACCATCCCATGGCATCCTGCAGGAGCGCAGGAACATGGAAGTGCCCAACTGGGAATTCAATAAAAGCAACTCAACTTCTTGTCCTGACAATGAGGTGCTTTGGGCGAATCAAAATTCCTGGTGTGTGGAACATCAATAATCTGAATCTTTGCTGCTCACAGACTGTCTTGGCCCCTGGTGGGTGTCCCTAAACCCAGACTATTCACCTCACCCGAAAACCCTTCAGAAGAGGCTGAGCAACAAGAGTTGAGCAACCACCACCAGCAGCTGTTCCTGCCTGGAACGAACAGGAGCTGTTTCTGCAGCGGGAATGATGGACTGGAAATGTTTGGAAGAGGAAAGAGCAGGAAACTGAACTGGCTTTTGTGAGAGGAAATGGAATTTGTGAGGACAGGCAGCTGGGGTTTTTTTTTCCCCCTCCTGTGAGTTGAAGTGGCTGAATCCAGGCTTTGCTCACGTTTTGGTGACCCTCTCGTCCAGCTGCTCGTGGCAGGTGTTGAGGATGCCGTGGGTCTGCAGGCCTTGGCCCGACTTGGTGGTGAAGGTTCCCTCCAAAACGAAGCCGTTGGCAAAGGACAGCTTTCCCTGGGGGGGGAGGAGGAGGAGGAGTCCAGGGTTAGTCTGCTCAGAGCTCATTAGGGACAGGAAACGAGCTGGACCAGGAGCTCAAAAGTCTCTTTTTGGCAGCGCCAGCTCCCGACACGGCGGCTCAGAACAACTTCCACCACGCAGGTGGATATTCCAGCACCCAGAGAAATGATGCCAGGGAAGTGGCAGCCACTGGAGCCAACACACCCCAAAATCCCAGATTAAAACCTCTGCATTACTCCCTACAAATCCTCAAAATCTCCTTTCAGTTATTCAGTTCTCTGGTTTAAACCAAACAGGAGTGAATGGATGAAGCTTCAGTTTTCTCCCAGTTTTCCTCCAACCACAACAACAGGGAATTTTGGCCTCCCAGGTGTGGGGAATCATATGATCTTCCCCATAAACACCTTCCAACTTGTTTGAAAACTCGGAGCTCGCTGCTACCAAGACAAACCTTCAATTCTCTGAGGCAAACCCAGGACATGCAGCAGCCTGACTCCAAACTTGGGAGGATTTCATTCAATCCAAAGCCAAACAACATCCTAACTATTGGAAGAGGAGCCTGAAATCCTCCTTGCTCGTGGCAGGAGGAACATCCCAGCTTTGGACAAAGGGCAGATTTCTCTGGGCTAACCACTGAAGTCAAGATTAATTTTGGAGGCTCTCAGCCAGTTAATCTCAGATTAATTTTGGAGGATCTCAGCACTACAATCAACGTCTGCACTGTCTTGCCCAGAGTCTTGTGGGTGAAGGAGATGATGACAAGCTCTTCCTCCCCTGCTGAGTCATTAACCACAAGGCTCGTTTGCATTCATTACCAAGGCTCTGTTTTGACACCTCTCAGGGTGACCCAATCCCAGACTCCCTGCCAGGCTCATCCCATCCTTCAGGAACGAGCTGGAGGAGCAGTTTTCCTTCCACAGGGAATTTTATCACCACTTTGACCCGATATTTCCGTTCAAGATCGTCCCCAAAGTGTGGAGTTGTGGGTGCAGAGCCCACATTGCAAAATTCAGCTGCCAAATCCCTCAGCTGGTGGGGTAACACCTCGGGATTGTTGCATTTCCCGTGTCCCCAACCACTGTTTGAAGGTGGCGAAAACATCCCAAGGGCAGCTGTGAAGAACAGTCCAAAATGTCCCACAAAAACAAGGAAATAAAACTGAGTTCAAATAAAAAAAAAAGAAAAATGACCCAGTGGCAGCAATAAAATAAAAAAGAAAACCCAGAGCAGAACAAAATTAAACAAAAACAAAAAAGCCACATAAAAAACAGGTAAAAAACAAGGAAATAACAAAAAAACCCCACCAAACAAAAAAGCAAAAAAACAAAGAACCAAAAAAAAAAAAAAAAAAAAAAACTGAACAAAAA
>NW_020956964.1:58507-63167 GCF_003031625.1 Empidonax traillii
AAAAAAAAAAAAAAACTGAACAAAAACAAGCAAAACCCCTCCAAAAACACAAATGAAAACCACAAATGAAAAACAAGCAAAAAGCCTGGAAAAAAAACAAAACCAAAAAAAAAAGAAACAAAACACAAAAAACCCTAAAAAACCAGAACATACCAAAAACTCAAAGTAAAACAAGAATTAAACAAAACTAAGAAACCAAACCACAAAAACCCACACAAAAACCAAGCAAATAAGAAACAAAACCAGAAAAACTCCAATAACTAGAAAAACCACAAACAAAAAAAACCAAGCAAAAAACCCCAAAGAAAAGAACCAAAGAAAACACAAACAAACAAACAAAAAAAAACCAAAACCACAAGTCCAAATGAAAAACAAACCAACCCCCCCCCAAAAAAAACCAAAGCAAAACAAAAATTAAACCAAAAAAACCAAACCACAAAAAATGACACAAAACCCAAGGAAATACAGAACAAAAAAAGAAAACCAATGAAATAAAAAACAAGCAAAAAATTAAAAGAACCAACAAAAAAAAACCACCAAAACATACAAAAAAAGCAACCAAAAAAACCTCCAAGCCACCAAAAAAAACCACAAAACCCCCCACAAATAAAAACAAACCAAAACCCCAAACAAAAAAAAAATAAAAATGCCAAACATACAAAAAAACCCAAACCAACCCCCCCAAAAAAAACCACCAAAAAATCCCTAACAAAAAACCCAACCAGAAAACCCCAAACAAAACCCACCAAATAAAACCCACCAAATAAAAGCACCAAATAAAACCCATCAAATAACCAACCAATCAAACAACTCCCCCCAAAAAAACCCAAAACCTCAAGACCCTGAATGTAAATCAAACATTAAACCCCCAAACCATTCCCAAAGCCCCCCAAAGTCTTTCAGCTGAAGCTCCTCTACTGACACTGATGAAGGACAAAAATAATCCCAAACCCCATGAAAATAGGATTTTCCAGCAGACTGGGGGAAAGTGGAGCAGGAAGGGGAGAACTTTGGAGATGAATCCACGTGGGAATCGAGCAAGTGTGGAAAATATGGAAAGATGTGATGCAGAAACCAAGAAACTGTGGGAGATGAATCCATGTGGGGGTCAAGAAAGGCCTGGAGGAAGGAATTCTCACCTTCCCAACAAAGGTCAGATCCTCCGTGAAGTTCCCTTCGTAGACAGAGTCGTCCTCCAGGAGCAGGATCCCAGGACCCTTCAGTTGGAAGCAGAAGGAATGAAATCAGGCCGTGAACTTCCCACCTGCTCAAGTTCCTTCAGGAACAATCACTGGCTTGGACCATTTAGGGGCTGAAGATTCCCAGGATCTCTTTTGAAAGCCCAACATCTGATTTCAATGCTCAAGAGGAAGGAGATGCTCTAGAGACACCCCATGGGAAGTCCTGGGGGGTTTGGAACAACTGTTGGACTAGTTTTCCCAGCAAAAGGAGGAAAAAGCAGGATCCTGTGGTAAGAAGGGTCACCAGGAATTGTCACAGGGGTCACACTCACGCTGCTCCCAATCCCAGGACTTTGGAGGTGATTGGAGCCAAGTGTGTCACCCTTTAAAAAGTGATTAAGAGCAAACAAGATCAGGGAATATCCTGAGCTGGAAGGGACCCCCAGGGATGATCCAGTCCAACTCCTGGCCCTGCCCAGGACACTCCAACAATCCCCCCACATCCCTGAGAACATTGTCCAAACGCTCCTGGAGCTCTGGCAGGATTTGTTCCACAACCACTTCCCTGGGGAGCCCATTCAGTGCTCAACCACCCTCTGGGGGAAGAAACTCTTCCTAATATTCCAGCCTAAATCTTGGAATTCACTTCATCCCTTGCTGTGCAGTCAACAGGGCTTTAAAGAGCTGCTCCCAAACATTCCTCAAACTGCCTCCCCAATCCCACTCTGCTTTCAGGAGCACATTTTTTAGGGAAGGAGCACCAAGAGGCCCTGACGTTTGTAGGGACCCAAAGCAGCCAGAAAACGTGGTCACTTGTCGAGCTGTGACGCATTTTCCACTGGAATGGTTTCCTCGCTAGAACCCCACCCAGGTTTCCACAGCAAAACACTTTGCCCTCATTTGGTGAGTGGGGAAGGGGTTGTTTGTTGCTTTTAGCTCGTGTTTTTCAGGAGAAGCAGAGCTTTGATTCCTCTGCCAGTCTGAGCGATGCCAGTTCCTTCTGCTCCCCCCACCGACAGCTGGACTTGCAATGACACCAACACTTGGCACGGGAAAACTGACGCTGGAAAGGGGAAGATTTCATGATCTCCAAGAGAGATGGAGTGTCACAGAATCCCAGATTGGTTTGGGTTGGAAGGGACCTCAAGGAACATCCAGTTCCACCCCCTGCCCTGGGGAGCCTGTTCAGTGCCCACCACCCTCTGGGGGAAGAACCTTTCCCTGAGATCTCCCTTTCTTGCCTTCCAACTGCCCTCACAGACTAATTAAGGAGTGAAACACTAATCTTTCCCTTGCTGGCAGGTTCCACACCCCCTGCCTGGCAGAGCCCACTGACACTGTGCACTCACCACCATTTTATCAGCGTGGAAGGTCCTCTGGTAGCAGACCCCTGACTGGGTCACCACGATGCCTTGGCCATGCCTGTGATCATCCAGCCACGTCCCTATGTATCTCTCCCCTCTGGAATGCAACACAGAACAAATTATGGTTGTTTTGTTGTTTTTTTTTTTTTTCCCAGGTTTTCTGAGATCTTAATGAATTTAATGTGTCCTTCCACGAGGGCAGTTTCACCTCATAGAACGCTCCATGCACCACAACTTCCACGTGTCCCACTAAAGCCACCTCTGACCCACCCCACCTTCACCTGTCTTTGTCCTCCCAGACTCCATATCCGCTCTTCTTGTCGTTTTCCCACTGTCCTGTGTATCTGAAGGGATGCTCAGCTGAGAAGTTCTCCAGGATCCCAAAGCCCTGGCGCACGTTGTCCTTGAAGTAACCTTTGTAGACCAGGTCATTCCCGTACCTGCAGGATTTAACTCTCTCTCACCTTCTTCACAGGAAGACGATCCTTAAAGTCCCTTCCAAGCCAACCCTTTCTGGGATTCTCTGGAGCCACAACCAGTGCTTTCCAAAACAGGCTCCATCCAAATTCCCAGCAGGTGGGATGAGATGGGCACATCCCACCCTTTGGAACATCCCTTTTTCCCCCCTCCCCCAGGATCCATCTGTGGGTGTCACTTACTCACAGATTCCGTAGCCTCTCATCTTGCCCTCGTACCAGTGGCACTTGTAACAGTCATACCTGTCCTCAGCCTGGCGGGGGACAAGGCAGATCCCAAACCTGCAATGACACGGGAAGAGGCCCAGGGAAGAGGCCAGCAGGGAAAAAGGCAACTCAGCTGTACTGGATGAAGTTTGAAAGCCAAGGACCTCCAGGTTTCCAATGTGATTTATGGGGTTGGGGTCAACTCTGCCCCTGACACATCAGGTGTCACTAAATCCAAGGTCACCTCGACTTGGTCCAAGGAAAAGCTCATCTCCTCATAAGCTGCACTCATTGTGCCTTCTACAGACTCACTTTCAGTGTTGTTGTTTTCCCCTCTCTTTACCCTTCCCCAGTTTAGGGGATGAATTAAATGGTTTTTTATTCCTTACACGAAGTATCTGAGATTGATTTTTTTCCCCCCCTTAAAACTCTCACCTATTCTGGAATTCTTGTAAAAGGGAGGCCTCTAAAAGGCTTACTTTCAAAAAAAAAAAAAACCCTCCTCAAAACTAGATGAATAACACTTGAATTTCCCAACGTGGTTTCTCACCCTTGAAAACTCCTCACTTCAAAGAAAATTTTCAAAGCCACCTAAAAATAACTTTTCAAGGCACTTCCTGGAATGGATTAACACAGATTTAGAGATCAGGGACCAGGTTTATCCATGTGAATGTCCACATGGATAGAAATGCCTGCACTGAACTGCTCATCTGCCCACGGGTCCTTCCTTGTAGTCACCACCAACCCTCTCTCTCCATCTTTACAACATCTTCAGCTTGAGCCAGATGTCCCTCTGAGGGGAAGGAACCGTTTCTCAGCAAGGTTTGAAAGCAAGGAACCCCCCCTTTCCCGGGGCTTACCCGTGCTCCAAGCCCTCCTTGAAATCCCCGACGTGGTTGCGTCCATCGCGCCACTTGAGCGTCCCCCTGGAATTCAGAGGATCATCTCACCAGGGAGGTCACCCCACGCCCACAGCTGCACCAGGAGGGGTCCAGACACAGCCCAGACACGGCTGGGAGGGTGGGGAGGGGCTGGAATGGATTTCCCAGAGAAGCTGTGGCTGCCCCAGGATCCCTGGAAGTGTCCAAGGGCAGCTTGGAGCAACCTGGGACAGTGGAAGGTGTCCCTGGATAATCCTAAAGGTTCTTTCCAACCCAAAATATTCTGGGATTCCATGGCTAACATCAAATATCTCCTCAGAGGACACACAAGTTCTCCAGGAACCTCTGGGACTTTGCCCTGTGAGGATTTCATACCACAAGGATTTAACGCCATCGTGTTTTCCTGCTCTGGAACGAGTGGGAAGAATCCCTAATCTCAAAAGCATTTTCTAGAGGTGCTGGGTCATCCCTTCAGGACCTTGCAGATGATCCTGGTTTAATTGCAGCATGGGATTTAAGGAGTGTGATTAAGCTGGAAGTTCCAGCCTGGC
>NW_020956964.1:63188-67373 GCF_003031625.1 Empidonax traillii
AAAAAAAAAAACCCAATGAAATAAAAAACAAGCAAAAAATTAAAAGAACCAACAAAAAAAACCCACCAAAACATACAAAAAAAGCAACCAAAAAAACCTCCAACCCACCAAAAAAAACCACAAAACCCCCCACAAATAAAAACAAACCAAAACCCCAAACAAACAAAAAAAAAAGCCAAACATACAAAAAAAATCCAAACAACCCCTCCCAAAAAACCCAAAATATCTCTAACAAAAAACCCAACCAGAAAACCTCAAGCAAAACCCACCAAATAAAACCCACCAAATAAAAACCACCAAAAAACCAACCAATCAAACAACCCCCCCCAAAAAAACCCCCAAACCTCAAGACCCTGAATGTAAATCAAACATTAAACCCCCAAACCATTCCCAAAGCCCCCCAAAGTCTCTCAGCTGAAGCTCCTCTACTGACACTGATGAAGGACAAAAATAATCCCAAACCCCATGAAAATAGGATTTTCCAGCAGACTGGGGGAAAGTGGAGCAGGAAGGGGAGAACTTTGGAGATGAATCCACGTGGGAATCGAGCAAGTGTGGAAAATATGGAAAGATGTGATGCAGAAACCAAGAAACTGCGGGAGATGAATCCATGTGGGGGTCAAGAAAGGCCTGGAGGAAGGAATTCTCACCTTCCCAACAAAGGTCAGATCCTCCGTGAAGTTCCCTTCGTAGACAGAGTCGTCCTCCAGGAGCAGGATCCCAGGACCCTTCAGTTGGAAGCAGAAGGAATGAAATCAGGCCGTGAACTTCCCACCTGCTCAAGTTCCTTCAGGAACAATCACTGGCTTGGACCATTTAGGGGCTGAAGATTCCCAGGATCTCTTTTGAAAGCCCAACATCTGATTTCAATGCTCAAGAGGAAGGAGATGCTCTAGAGACACCCCATGGGAAGTCCTGGGGGGTTTGGAACAACTGTTGGATTAGTTTTCCCAGCAAAAGGAGGAAAAAGCAGGATCCTGTGGTAAGAAGGGTCACCAGGAATTGTCACAGGGGTCACACTCACGCTGCTCCCAATCCTAGGACTTTGGAGGTGATTGGAGCCAAGTGTGTCACCCTTTAAAAAGTGATTAAGAGCAAACAAGATCAGAGAATATCCTGAGCTGGAAGGGACCCCCAGGGATGATCCAGTCCAACTCCTGGCCCTGCCCAGGACACTCCAACAATCCCCCCACATCCCAGAGAACATTGTCCAAACCCTCCTGGAGCTCTGGCAGGATTTGTTCCACAACCACTTCCCTGGGGAGCCCATTCAGTGCTCAACCACCCTCTGGGGGAAGAAACTCTTCCTAATATTCCAGCCTAAACCTTGGAATTCACTTCATCCCTTGCTGTGCAGCCAACAGGGCTTTAAAGAGCTGCTCCCAAACATTCCTCAAACTGCCTCCCCAATCCCACTCTGCTTTCAGGAGCACATTTTTTAGGGAAGGAGCACCAAGAGGCCCTGACGTTTGTAGGAACCCAAAGCAGCCAGAAAACGTGGTCACTTGTCGAGCTGTGACGCATTTTCCACTGGAATGGTTTCCTCGCTGGAACCCCACCCAGGTTTCCACAGCAAAACACTTTGCCCTCATTTGGTGAGTGGGGAAGGGGTTGTTTGTTGCTTTTAGCTCGTGTTTTTCAGGAGAAGCAGAGCTTTGATTCCTCTGCCAGTCTGAGCGATGCCAGTTCCTTCTGCTCCCCCCACTGACAGCTGGACTTGCAATGACACCAACACTTGGCACGGGAAAACTGACGCTGGAAAGGGGAAGATTTCATGATCTCCAAGAGAGATGGAGTGTCACAGAATCCCAGACTGGTTTGGGTTGGAAGGGACCTCAAGGAACATCCAGTTCCACCCCCTGCCCTGGGGAGCCTGTTCAGTGCCAACCACCCTCTGGGGGAAGAACCTTTCCCTGAGATCTCCCTTTCTTGCTTTCCAGCTGCCCTCACAGACTAATTAAGGAGTGAAACACTAATCTTTCCCTTGCTGGCAGGTTCCACATCCCCTGCCTGGCAGAGCCCACTGACACTGTGCACTCACCACCATTTTATCAGCGTGGAAGGTCCTCTGGTAGCAGACCCCTGACTGGGTCACCACGATGCCTTGGCCATGCCTGTGATCATCCAGCCACGTCCCTATGTATCTCTCCCCTCTGGAATGCAACACAGAACAAATTATGGTTGTTTTGTTGTTTTTTTTTTTTTTCCCCCCAGGTTTTCTGAGATCTTAATGAACTTAATGTGTCCTTCGACGAGGGCAGTTTCACCTCATAGAACGCTCCGTGCACCACAACTTCCACATGTCCCACTAAAGCCACCTCTGACCCACCCCACCCTCACCTGTCTTTGTCCTCCCAGACTCCATATCCGCTCTTCTTGTCGTTTTCCCACTGTCCTGTGTATCTGAAGGGATGCTCAGCTGAGAAGTTCTCCAGGATCCCAAAGCCCTGGCGCACGTTGTCCTTGAAGTAACCTTTGTAGACCAGGTCATTCCCGTACCTGCAGGATTTAACTCTCTCTCACCTCCTTCACAGGAAGACGATCCTTAAAGTCCCTTCCAAGCCAACCCTTTCTGGGATTCTCTGTGGCCACAACCAGTGCTTTCCAAAACAGGCTCCATCCAAATTCCCAGCAGCTGGGATGAGATGGGCACACCCCACCCTTTGGAACACCCCTTTTTCCCCCCCCCAGAATCCATCTGTGGGTGTCACTTACTCACAGATTCCGTAGCCTCTCATCTTGCCCTCGTACCAGTGGCACTTGTAACAGTCATACCTGTCCTCAGCCTGGCGGGGGACAAGGCAGATCCCAAACCTGCAATGACACGGGAAGAGGCCCAGGGAAGAGGCCAGCAGGGAAAAAGGCAACTCAGCTGTACTGGATGAAGTTTGAAAGCCAAGGACCTCCAGGTTTCCAATGTGATTTATGGGGTTGGGGTCAACTCTGCCCCTGACACATTAGGTGTCACTAAATCCAAGGTCACCTCGACTTGGTCCAAGGAAAAGCTCATCTGCTCATGAGCTGCACTCATTGTGCCTTCTACAGACTCACTTTCAGTGTTGGTTTTTTCCCCTCTATTTACCCTTCCCCAGTTTAGGGCATGAATTAAATAGTTTTTTTATTCCTTACACGAAGTATGTGAGATTGATTTTTTTCCCCCCTTAAAACTCTCACCTATTCTGGAATTCTTGTAAAAGTGAGGCCTCTAAAAGGCTTACTTTCAAAAAAAAAACCCTCCTCAAAACTAGATAAATAACACTTGAATTTCCCAACGTGGTTTCTCACCCTTGAAAACTCCTCACTTCAAAGAAAATTTTCAAAGCCACCTAAAAATAACTTTTCAAGGCACTTCACATGAATGAATTAACATGGATTTAGAGATCAGGGACCAGGTTCATCCACGTGAATGTCCACATGGATAGAAATGCCTGCACTGAACTGCTCATCTGCCCACGGGTCCTTCCTTGTAGTCACCACCAACCCTCTCTCTCCATCTTTACAACATCTTCAGCTTGAGCCAGATGTCCCTCTGAGGGGAAGGAACCGTTTCTCAGCATGGTTTGAAAGTAAGGAACCCCCCCTTTCCCGGGGCTTACCCGTGCTCCAAGCCTTCCTTGAAATCCCCGACGTGGTTGCGTCCGTCGCGCCACTTGAGCGTCCCCCTGGAATTCAGAGGATCATCTCACCAGGGAGGTCACCCCACGCCCACAGCTGCACCAGGAGGGGTCCAGACACAGCCCAGACACGGCTGGGAAGGGGCTGGAATGGATTTCCCACAGAAGCTGTGGCTGCCCCTGGATCCCTGAAGTGTCCAAGGCCAGGTTGGAGCAACCTGGGATAATCGTGGGAGGTGTCCCTTCCCATGGCAGGGGGTGGGAACTGGATGATCCTAAAGGTTCTTTCCAACCCAAAATATTCTGGGATTCCATGGCTAACATCAAATATCTCCTCAGAGGACACATAAGTTCTCCAGGAACCTCTGGGACTTTGCCCTGCGAGGATTTCATACCACAAGGATTTAACGCCATCGTGTTTTCCTGCTCTGGAACGAGTGGGAAGAATCCCTAATCTCAAAAGCATTTTCTAGAGGTGCTGGGTCATCCCTTCAGGACCTTGCAGATGATCCTGGTTTAATTGCAGCATGGGATTTAAGGAGTGTGATTAAGCTGGAAGTTCCAGCCTGGC